>NC_084803.1:40844743-40969743 GCF_963583255.1 Pyrus communis
ATTCAACCCATAGTTCATTCGAAGTACACCAAAGGTGCCACAATGGTGATTTCAACTCGCCTTATGCCAAGCTTCAACAAGGAAAGACTAGCGAGTTTCAACTCAAAGATGGGTTGATGTTTAAAGAAATACAACTGTGCATTCCTGATGACGGTACATGACATTTTGGGGTAGAGAAAACGTTGTTGAATCTTCGCCGATATGTCTTCTAGCCGAAGATGCATCTTGACGTTTCTTGATATATAGGTGGTTGTGTTCTATGCAACACGTCGAAGCTTTTCATCAGAAAGTGAGGTTTATATTTGCTATTACAGGTACCTAGCCGACCTTGGGATAACATTTCGAGGGATTTTCTAGACAGATTGCTTAAGACTAAGTCTGGATATGATTACTTCTTCGTGATTGTTGATCATTTCAGCAAGATGGTGATTCTTATTCCATGCAAGCAAAGCATTACTGGAGAAGGAGTAGCTAAGTTGTTTTTCCAACATGTGGAAACATTTTGGCTTACCTACATCGATTATTTCAAACAGAGATAGTCAATTCTTAGGCAATTTTTGAAGGTCAATATGGGGAATGTGGATACCATGTTCAAGCATAGGACTATGGTATATTTGTTACGGGTTATAATTCTAAACATCCAAAAACTTGGGATGAAAGTCTCCCTTAGTTACAGTTTTCTTTCAATAGAGCCATTATGGTTCTACACTCAAATATCCATTTGAGGTTTGTTTGGGTTTTCTACCACAAAGTCCTTTTGATATGGTATTCTTTGTAAGTGACAATGTACTTAGTGGAAAAGAAGGAGAAGAACATGTTCGAGGACAAAAATTTCTCAAATGAGTTAAAAAGATTCATCCCAGAGTGGAAGCATAACTACAACGATCTCAACAAAAAAATCTCCATGACAAGCATCATGTGCCATGTAACTTCAAAAAATGTGTCCTATTATGGTTACACCTTGGTAAAGAGCAGTTACAAGGAGAAGGAAAGAAACTCAAGCCTATACGCTATGGACCGTTCAAATCATCAAACAAATTGGTGATAATGCCTTCCAACTCGATCTACCACCATACATGCATATGTACTCGTTCATCAATGCTGAAAATTTGAAGCTCTTTGAACTATCTCTATTGGATGATAGTCCTGATGAAGACACTCATCTCCTTTCAATTGATAACTCAAGGATGGATCAGCGAGAAGATCTTTTGGAAGAGGACATTTTATCTGGGAGCAAAAGGTTCATGAAACAAGGGATGGGAAGTATGAAATTTTCCGCATTAGTAGGGCAACTTTGACACGCCCCGATTCGGATGTTCTCGGGACATCGGAATGGTCACGTGCTGGCCGACACCCAAAGGGTGACGAAAGCCATTTAATTTAAGCAAATGCTGAGAAATAAGCTAAAACATGCAATAGGGACTAATAACACAAAAATAAAGTTCAACTACAAACTATTAAAATTAGGAAAATACATGACATGTTCAGAGCATACGTCTATTACAGAGTACAAGTGAAAATTTAAGATAAAGAAGTGTTATTACAATAGATGCCGAAGCAGAGAGAATATAGCTCAATATCACTAGTAGGGGAATGCCTCGTTGCTCAGATCGTAATCCTCGTTACAAGGTCCTAAAGGGGGTGCAAAACAAACATGAGTGGACCAAGTTGATATATATAATAAAACAGTTATCAACGTACTAACCCCCAGGTTTTATGAAAACTCATATATCATGATAAACATAGGTTATCTGAAACCTAGTATGCCGTGCAATGTCTCAAATCATAACTCATATATAATAATCACTAGTGAATGTCCAATATAACCCTTCAGGCCCCATGCCGGCTCCCCATCCCTGTGCTAAATAGCCAGAGGAAACACATTCCAGGCCCTATGCCAACACCAAACTGTCTCCCAGGCCCTGATCCCGATATTCCCCGAATACCAGGATAGGCATGTGCTGGCTGACACCCGAGGGTGACGAAAGTCATTTATTGAGTGCAAATATTGAAAACAAGGGATAGATAAGACTTAAAAATATAAAAGAATAAAGAAAATGCATTTAAGGAAAGTGTTCATAGCACACATCTAATCTAGAACACGTTCCTTAAATGCATTTTCTTTATTCTTTTATATTTCTAAGTCCTATATATCCCTTGTTTTCAGCATTTGCACTCAATAAATGGCTTTCGTCACCCTCGGGTGTCGGTCAGCACGTGTCTTTCCTGGTATTCGGGGAATATCAGGATCGGGGCGTGTCAAACTTCCTAGCAAGTCAAAGTGGTATAGTCCAGACAAGGCAGAAACAAAGTTTCCTCATCTCATGATTTAGCTTGATCAAGAGCTCAAGTGTCCTAAATGGGGTAATCATGATCCAAGAGGATCTATCAAAATAATTAATTATATTATTAATAAATTATTTAAAACCATAAAAACCTAATGGCTTATAAAGAATTGTTATAAACCATAAAAAGTGAATGGTTTTAATGAGTTTGAGATTTTAAGCTATGCATTCTTTATGATTTAAAACTATCTACTATTGTAAATAAGCTCATTGTGAGGCTAATTTATCTCTTGACCTTAGTGTAGATAATATCGTTTGTTCAGAAAAAACAAAAACAAAAACAAAAAAAAAAAAAAAAAAAGGTATTTACTATTTTAATTTAGTTAATTTTAGCAATCAAATATTGCATAAATACGTAATTTATTCATGGGTAAATTACACTTTTATACCTTAGGTTTGGGGTCTATTTCAATTACTTACAACATCTTCAAAACATTTCACTTTCATACCTTAAGTACTATTTTATTTCAAAATAATACCCCCATTACATTTTCCATCCATTGATCTGTTAAATGCTGATGTGGCTACCACATATATGCCACGTGGCTGCCAAATGTCTGCCACGTCGCAAATAAAATAATTTTTTTTAATTTTTATTAAAAACCTGAATTTTCTCAAAAAAAAGAAAGAAAAATTGAAAAAAATAAAATAAAATGAAATCCACTATCCTTCCCCCCCCGCCCCCCAGCGATCCACATCCATATCTCTAACCCCAAAACGCAAAAAACCTGCTGCAACAGCAAGAAGAAGAAAAAGAAAAAAAAACCTGCAACAGCAGCAGGAGGAAGAAGAAGAAGAAGAAGAAGAGGGAGGAAGAAGAAGAAGGAAAAAAAAAACCCCAAACCCAGTTCGTACCCCCCCCCCCCGGCGACCCACCCTCCCCCCTCCCCCCACCCCGGTGCCGCGCGACCTTCCCCCCTTCCCCTCCCCCCTCGGGGTCAGGATCTCGTGATTTTCAGTATTGGGTGGGTTTTGAAAATACTTTGAGTTTGAGATGATTTTTGGACTGGTTTTGTGGTAGATCCACCTAATCTCGAGTGGAATTTTTGTGGGTGATAGGGATTTTTGGGAAGGGTGATGGGGGATGGGAGAAAGGGGTGGCTCGGGTGGGACGAACTGGGGCTTTTTTTTTTTTTCTCCCTCATCTTCTTCTTCTTCTTCTTCTTCTTCTTCTTCTTCTTGCAGGTTTTTGGGTTCTGGGTTAGGGTCGCTGAGGCTGTTTTTTTTTTTTTTGGGGGGGGGGGGCAGCAAAGGCACTGGTTTCAATTTTTTTTTCTTTTTTTTTAGAAAATTCAGGTTTTTAAAAAAATATTTTATTTGCCACATGGCAGACATTTGGCAGTCACGTCAGCATTTAACAGATCAATGGATGGAAAATATAACGGAGGTATTATGTTGAAATAAAATAGTACTAAAGGTATGAAAGTGAAATATTTTAAGATGTTGTAAGGAATTGAAATAGACCCCAAACCTGAGGTATGAAAGTGTAATTTACCCTTTATTCATTGAAATGAATCAAGCAATTCAAAGCTTCTTTATTAACTTCTTCATTTTCTCTCTTAATTAGTTTTCTCTCATTTAATAAAAGTCTACTTCCAAAAAGAAGTTTTGGATCACTCATTCTAATGTTTTTTTTTCGATGATTGCAAGATAATTAGAGGACAGAGCGGTCTTTCTCTCATGATTTCGTTGCACAGTTTGGCAGTCGGATCGTGCATAAAGATGGTGCTAGCGAGAAAGGAAAACATTAAGAAAAGTATGGTTGAAGATTATTGCATGATACCGAAACAATTACAAACACTCGGGTTGTTGGACTGGGTCTCACTCATAGTTGTTTCATATTCCTTATATCCATTCAAGGTAACATCAATAGGCTAACTACTATAAGAGTTGTTTGGTACTTTTGACAAAAAGTCCCCAAAATATATATAGAGGACACACATTTTTCAGTACGCTTTCTTAGGGCTCTCCATAATGTATTTCAAATATCCAACTGTCTATCTTTTAGGTATTCTCTCAAAGATAATCTCTATCAAAGATCAACCAAAGACAAAATCATATGACCGTTGGATAAATGATAGTCATTAGATAGTGTTTCTTTATAGAATCATATTCATCTATTTATTTCACTACAAGTGAATGACTTAATGGTTTTAGAATTTTTTGCCAAAATTATATAAATGAGAAATTGAAATATAAACGGTTCTTATCCTTAAAAAAAAGTTTACAAATTACAAACCACAAGAAAATGTGTCAAAAAAATGTATCACCGATCCTAACCCTAAAAATGAAGACAAATACTATCATTAAGATTCAAAACCTACACAAACCACCAACTAGGAAAAACATGAAAACACCAACTCCTCCAAGCATGCCCTTCACTTTTTCTGTCGCGTTCATTTGTACATAGCTTATATCTATGTACATAAGGTAAAAACTAGGGTAAATTACACGAAACTACTTCAATTATGGGACGAACCACAATCTCATACCTAATGTTTTAAAAGTTACAATGTCATACCTCATCTTACGAATTTGTTGCAATGTCAGACCTTTGTCAGTTTTTCAGTTAATTTCTCTGTTAAATGCTGACGTGGCCTGAGATGATGCCCACTCCCTAACCTAACTGGATTAGAAAATGAATTAAATATTTAAAAATTTTAAATAAAATTATTTAAATATTTTTATTAAAAAATGTAGGACCCACCCCCCAAACTCATCACCCTCACCCTTCTTCCCCATTTTAGTCCTCAATTTTTAATTTACTCAAACAAATCAAATCCAATTGGAATTTCGCAAACTGGGTGTGCTCTATAGCTACACCTTTGACACCTCTCATATGCATCCATCTTTTTCTTTCTCTCCTGTTTTGAACACGTGGTGGCGATTTAGGGTTGGAGAAAACTTCAGGCTTTGCTCAACTGGGTTTGTGGGTTTTGGCTCAAGGGACATAGGGCAGCTAAGCTGGGGTTCTGGGGTCGAAGGGAGAGCGGGTTCGATCGAGTTTCTAGGGTTTGGTTTGGGGTCCAATGAGGTTCGGTGGTGCAAGAACATTTTTAGGTTTCTCGACGTTAGCTTGGCGGGTAAGGTTGAGCTCGGCGTGGGTGTAGAGAACAAGGTTCGTGAAGCCTAGGGCTTGGAGCTTGCGGACGATGGCGGAGCCGACGAGGCTGATGTTGCAGCATGAAAGGGAGAAATGGAGAAATGAAGAAAGAGAGAGAGAATACGGGAGGAAAGGGGAGAGAGAAAGGGGAGGGATGGTGGTTCTGGTCACAGCAAAAAAGAGAGAGAGAAGTGAGGGGGAGGAAGGAGACTACAGGTGGGTGAGGTTGGTTTTTAATTTTTTTTTTTTTTAATTCTTTTAAATAATATTTTAAATGAATTAAAATAATTTTAATAATTAAATATTTTATTAGTTGTTTGACCATTTGCACAAGTTGACTAACACGTTAGAAAAATATGGACCCTACATTTGCCATGTCATCACTTAACAATCAATTTGACAGATTAAATAACGGAGGTTTGACATTGCAACGAATCATAAATTAAGGTGTGACATTGCAATGCTTAAAACATGAGGTATGAGATTGTAGTGCAATACATAGTTGAGATAGTTTTGTGTAATTTACCCTAAAAACTATGGAATCCTGACACCACTTGTACACCCTCAAGTCCGACCCTACTTTCTCTTTATGAGAAATAACAAATAATTTTCATTAGCGATTTTGTTTTCCAATGCTCTTTGCGAATTTCCTAGATATCATTAATCACATTGATATCACATCTAGTTTTTAAAGTACTACTTACTAGAATGAGAAGTGTGGGATTTTTTTGTTCGCACAAGGTGTTTTAATTTTGGAAAATACCCACAAATAAGACAGTTTCTTAATCTTGGGACAAAAATAGGACATTTCAAATATGCACAAGGTATGCACACGCTATGCACAACAATCGGAGAGAAATATGATTTTTCCTACACATTGAAATGACCAAATTGTCCTCCCATATAAATAGGTTATCTAGAAATTCCAGCCCTCATTTCTCATTTTGTAGAGAGATAAACAGAGAAGAGAGAGAAAATCTATCTCCCCCAATTCTAGTTCAAAAAACCCTAACCCACCCATCTTCTTCATCCAAGAGCTCTCTCTCTCTCTCTCTCTCTCTCTCTCTCTCTACATTTTGAATATAAACAAGTGCTCTCTCTAACCTACTCATCTTCTTCGATTTTTACCTTTTCATTCGTAGGTATTGTGAACTGGGTTTGCTTAATTTTGCTTTTTGGTTGATGGATTTTTGGAGTTGAAGTTGATTGATTTTGTGTTTCTTGGAGGAGACCCAAATCCTTTATTTTTATTTTTTATTTTTTTATCATTTCTCTGATTTATATGTGGGTTTTCGTTTCTTCTGTCTTCTCCCTTCCTTTGCTCCCTCTCTTGATCCAAATTTATAAGCACTAAAATAGGGCTTGGCTTTTACTACAATTAAATGAAGAAAAAGACGTATTAAAGGTCATATGCCTTTTGGAGAAGAGATAAATTTTAGGGAAAAAAGAGAAATCAGAGTGGAAAGAAGGAAAAGAGAAGGATATGGACGAAATTGTTTCGTGTACTAGTTTGCTCTCTTCGTATTAAGCACGCTCATACACTGTATGTATACGACATGCACGTGACATGCATATGTTATGCTCACAGATAGGAGCTCAACCCAAAACCCATAGCTCACAGCTCTCTCTTTGAAATCAGAAAAATGACGCAATCAGATAAATGACCCTAAACTTTATATGAAGAATCGAAGATTCATTAATTTGAATTTGGTATCAAATTTGATTGGATTCAAATATTTCAAGGATTTGAAAAAATTGCCGTTTGAATGGGCACGAAAGAACCCAACTGAATCAAAGGAAATTGTTTCACGAACTCGTTCGCTTTTTTCATATTTGTAGGGCCTACCTCTAAATCAAAGGAAAATGTAGTAAACTACGTTAATGCGAAGAATATCAAAGATGTAAATACGCACCATCTACACATAATACACTACATGCACAACACATGCACATAATATGTACAGTACATGCACATGATATTGGTATAGTGGATACAATTAAAACATAATTGTTATGTATATAAGGTTACAGTGACAGTTTGAAAAGTCTTGTTACGTATATCAACCACCGCTTAACCGTGCATGTGGAAAACAGGATACTCGTTATCATTATTTCACGGACACGCATGACCCTTAACGTCCTCTAAGTTTTTTCTTAATTTTGTTTTTCGCAAAGGCCAACTAGGTTGTGGTCATACTCGCCAAATTCTGAGACACAACATTCGTGCATCATAACTAGTGAACATTCCCGCTTCTCATATTAAGATGTAGCCATGCACACCATATGCACACCACATGTATATTACGGAAAAAATTTCACAAATTTCTACAATTGGACACTTGAACCATAAATTGTTTCATCCCAATCTTGTAGCACGTCAAAACTTGAAATTTATTCCACAACCCATATGCCCCAACATGAAACACAAACCCTAATTTAACTTTTAAGTATTAATTCATCGTACAAACAACCCATTTACTCCATAAATCATTGATGAAGGAATTTGGAACTAAACACCCTACCTTACTATGCCTGCCGAAGCTTGAGTCGCCAAAAGAATGGAACTTTCCAGCCAAAACAGAAAATATGGTACAAAACCCAGCTCACTCTTCTCACCCCTCTTTGGACTTCCATCTCTTCAAATCGAAGCTCAGAGATCTGAGGAAGGGAGAGAGAGTAGAGAGAGAGAAATCAGAAAATAAGGGAGAGAAAGGAATAACACATTTATATGTGGGCAGTTTAGTAATTTCAGTTTTGTGCATGGTGTGCATGGCTTGTGCTTGGCCGGTTTGTCCTATTTATGTCCCAAGATTAAGAAATTATCCTATTTTGAGGTATTTCCCTTTAATTTTTTAAGATGCCCCCTTATAAGTATAGGGTGTGGAACCCGAATTAGGGATATATGGGAGGGGGAGACTAAATTGTGGGCCGTAGTTCGCATGACAATTCCCTCACGTGAGACAACTACATAGTGGACACATATAAATACGGTCCCCAACTTGCTTTTTTTTTATCATGGCGGGGTTCTATTTAACCCAATTTTCAAATGCGAAATATTTCAATTACATGTTTTGGAAATATTTCAATTGAAGTACCCAATTTTCGCAGTTAAATGCAACAGCTTCTTGATTGAGTTGTGTTCGCCATTGAAAGTGAGAGGGGTGACTTGTCCACGTTTAGGGCACGTTTACCTACAAAGAGTATGAACTGAAATCATTCTGATTTTTCTTACTAAATCGCAGTCACTCACTGTTCGATCTTAATGCAATGATAGTTGATCATTTAACTTTTTTTTTGTATTATTCTCCTCTAGCATTGGATTAAGATCAAACAGTAAGTGACCGCAATTTAGGTCTACGAGAACAGGGCTCTTGTGTTCATGAATTTTAGAAACACAAAAAATGGAATATCAACTATAACCACTACAATTTTCCTCGACAAGTAATTCACTACCGAGGTAAATTCACATATGTAGCAACCCACCAAATTGATTTCGAAATTTGTAGGACTCCTATAGCGTAAACCGAATGTATTGAAATCTAGTATGTAAACATTCCCAGAAGCCGGTTCAACTGAATTTCGGATTCGACGGCTAGATGGTGGGTTACAAGCTTACAGAGAGAGAACATCCCATGCTATACAAGAAATTTAGTATCATCGTGTCTCACGGCTATGGGCGCCTCTATTTAGTGCTGGATGCTAAGCCAGTCTGCTCAGTTGGAGATGCGGTTCAAAAAATGGCCTATGTGCGTATGAACAGACGGAGACGAGAGGTAGAGAATATTCGGCTAGCACCTAGCTTTCTTACAACTGTTTGAGTACTCTCTGCAGATGGAACACTTCGCCTTGATCCCCACTCAACAACCTTCTCTCCAAACAGCAAGCAGTAAGCTGCCTGAGTAACCTCTCAAGATATGAATGCAAGCAACTGTGCGAAGAATCTTTCAGATTGGGATTTGTTGACAAGATCATTGCATTAACTGTGTCTGCTACAACTTCACGCTGAGACTCTTCAAGCAGATATCCAACTGATGATTCCCGTGGCCGTTCGTATGCCAGCAGAGAAACACAGTGCTACAGATGGAGGTGTTGTAATGAATAATAAAAACATTAAATTTCAATGATAAAAAATAGAATGGGTGAAGTTCTATTGTGCTGCTAACTAAAGAAGCACCAGAGAAACATGTAGCAACTCAAACCCAATACTACATGCAGACTAAAAAACACTATTAGTATGAGTTTTGCCATTAGGCACTGTGTTTTCGTTCCTCACTGCAAATTTATAAAATTAACAAATACTCATGAACTCGCATAGGTTTTTACTAATAATGAATCTCCCATATGTTCTAGAGATACATCAAACAAAATAAATATCCCATAGTTTGAAGGAATTTTCTGTTATTACCTGAACTAGGTCCTCAAACATAGGCAAGCCAAAGAACTTTGCCAATTCCATCCTCCCGTATTTGACAGCCTCCTCCAGCGCTCCGACCTACATAACAATTTTAATTATCTCAAGGCAGACCAAAGAACTTTGTCATATTCGGGTAAGGTCACCAAAGCTGACAATCAGATGCTCTATAAAATAAACAAAAACCTGTTTATAAGCCAAGACCTAAAAGAAGTCAAGCGAATAATGCAGGCTGCAGCTGTTATTTGTGAACACTAAATCTAATGAGCCAGTTTGGTAACCCTTGAAAGTAGTATAATATATAGCCATCTGAAATGAAGTTACACAGTTCAATCCATGTTTCTAATTGTGATTTAATGGCTTCCTTCAATGCTTCAACACTGAAATGTAACAGGTATGCAAGACTTTCTTGTATCCTTCCAATTCATTTAAAAAGAATAACGCAAGTATTGTCATGATTTTATCCGTGATATTCACGTTTTTATATATCTGAAGTGATACTAAAGCTAATCTCATGTAAATAGGGGAAAACATACCCGAACCAGTTCAATAAACTTTTGACAGTGGAGCAGAAAGCATGTAGCCGATTTATCATCCTGCAGAAGGCAAAACTTAAGTCATGACCTTAGCAAAATAAGCATTATGACCAAAATTTAACTAAAACAAAATTTAAGCATTGATCCTAAGTTGGTTAAGAACACTGACTTCATCAAATAGCACATAAGATAAAGCCAAAATTCAAGACCATATAAAATGCATTGCTATACACCTACAAAAAAAAAGTAAAAAGTAAATTTATCTGTGATGCAGTAAGAAACTCATTGCATAAATATACAAACAGGAGAATCATAACATGTCAACATATAAACATCCCAAATATACCGGAATTCGTACTTATGTTCGAGTAATTAAATATTATCACAACCGTCAATTGATTTTTCTGCTACAAAACAAAAGTTGGTTTAGTTAAGACCAGATGATCAAACACTATATTCATTATTAGCATAAGTACTTTGTTAATTTAAAATATAGAAATTTGAAACTATGAGGCCATGAACCTCGTGTATTTCTCAAAACATTTTCTGCAAAAAATAACAGGACACCAAGTTGTGGAAAAAAAGAGTACAAGACACACTCAAACACATAGGAATTCACATGTTAAGTAGGTAACGTAGGGGATCTGCAATTAAATGAAACAATTAGGAAACACTTTAACCCTCTCAAACACACGTTTTACAGAATTTACTGCACATGCCAAGATCTGTTCAACATTGAGAGCAAAGAATCGCAGAAAAAATAAGATGGCCACCGAAAATTCATTTTGAAATATTAGACAGTCTACCTGAACAATTTGGGGATACCATTCACGGAGTTTACCAAGAGCAGAGTCGATCTCCCCATTCCTAATGAGCTTCATAAGCAGATAAAAGTGGTCAGCCAGGTGCAACTCTTATACTAAAAAGAAAAATAGCTCAGATACTGAGTACGTACAACAAAAGACCAAAAAAAAAAAAAAGGTTAAAAAAAAAAAAAAAAAACCCAGATATTGAACTGATTCTGCAATGCTCCCTGAACTCCCAAGCAGATAGTTTCGTATTACATCACTACAAACATTTCTTTACCATCACATTAAAGCCTTTCGAAATTATTTGATTAAATTAATTTTCCTATAAATAATGCCATCCAATCAAGAGACTCAAGGTAACAGTAAAAGAAAAGGAAAGAAGCAACGTGTGAATGATTGGCAACTTTACACATAGAATAAGAAGATTGGCTAAAAAAACACAACAGGCAAATATATCTTCAAAATGAATGGGGGAAAGAAAAAAAGCAGATGCATTCCTAGGCCGATTTCAAGCAAACCTGACGAACACATTAACATTTCAGACGAAACTATTCTACACAGATAAGTTGTTAACCATGTAATAATGCAACATCTTCAAATACTTAAACAAGAAATTACAAAAAGCAACCAAAAAAAGACCTGTGGCATATCTCATCCATATCATCATTTTTGTGTCACTGTAAATATATTAACAAATGAGAAATAAATCTTTTGCAACTCAGAGACGGTGCTACAATCAGCATCCAGAGAAACTGCACATAGCTTGTAACACTAAGTCAGGTAAGCATCAATTCTTTGCTCATCTCATCAAGTCCCGTGGTTGAACAGTTGTATGAAACACTACCCATCTCCAAAATATGGTAGCATATCTAATGCATGCAAACTAGCCTAGGAAAAAGTTTTATTTAGCCCCAAATGACAAAGTTCAGTTTCTAATGGGACATATCTAGCCTCGGGTAAAATAGCTCAGGGCTCTTCAAGGGGCCAGTTTAGCGTCGGCTCTTGCCCGAGGCTCTTTAAGGGTCAACATAGGAAGAAACTGGTAGCCAATGAAAACTGGCCACCTAACACTTTTCTGCCCCTAGCCTCTCACACCATTAGAACAACAAAATGTTGAGGGGGATAGATTTCATGAATAATGACATTTTGAGAGGCCAATAAAGCCCCTAGACCCTAACCCTTGTCCTTTCCACTAGACCATTTATTCTGGTTCCTTGTAACCTTTAAGTTCATCCAAACAACTGGGATTCCAAAACTTCTATGCAAATATGAGAGAAGCTCATAAAGGACTTTGTTCCAAACAAGAAAAGAAAGCAGAAAACTATAGTAGTCAATCATCTACTTTAAAGTGATTGTAATTGAAATAAATCAATACCTGTCTAAGAGTCTTTCTCTCATTTAGTGCAAACACAATGTCCTGCTCATCAAAACCATTTTCTTGAGCTATATGTACTGGAGGAACAGTACTTTTACTAGCCATGTCAAATGAATTCAGCGTATCTTCATATCCATAATGTAGTAAGTAGGAGCGAACAATTCTGGTCAATAAAGTATAAATAAATTAACAATTGACTCAAATCTTTAAGGAAATAAAATTTTAAAAATAAAATAAACAGTAAAATCGCGACCACATCAATTCCCAGGTAAACCTTCATATTGATTACGTTGCTAGAAACACAAGGAACTCACCAGCTCAACAACCTAGCATCCATCAAGTTCAACTTAAAAATTTTGAATTCATATTGATTAGCAGAATAGACATGCCTATGACACCAATATGCAGCCTATGTAGAATGCAGGAAATGCAAATTACTTAAGCATAAAAGTAACTTATTCACTCAAATTTCAAGCTACAGAGCTTGAACTGTGTTTTCCACCAGCTGTACCCCGTCCAGGGAAGTTCAAGATCTCAAGGTAACCTATTGCTCCTCAATCTAGCACGACCTACATAAGCCCCAAGTAGTTTACCAGATAAATCGAGTTGTTGGGCATTCCCAGCCACCAACCCGGTGCTTTCTTGTCCACGACCAGCTAAAGCTAAAGTTCCATTAAAGAGCATTTATATGGGGCTCCTCAGGGAATTTCACCATTAACTGGGGAGGCAGGTATGACTTGTACAAATTGTCAAGGTTATCAATGCTACTTTTTATCTTACCAGCCCTCAAAACGCAACCACCTCTAACACCCTGATTATCTAAATTCCAAGTTTATTTAAAATCTGATTGAAATTTCAGTATCAGGGACTCAGGACAAGGAGCAGAAAGATGACCTAAAAGAAAATATATCAAAAATATTTGGGTTGTGTTAATCTAGCTATAACTATCACTGAACTGTGTCTAATCCCTCAGCTACACAAGTAAAATTTAATAAAATCTAAAACTAAACAACAAATCATATATTAAAAGTACACAAGAAAACACAAAATTCAATTTTGAAAATCAATTACAGAGTGCCTATTTAACCACTGACATCAGAGCATTCCCCCTTAAGGTATATCATATATGACTAAGACAAAATAAATTAGATGCCTTCATTCGAGATATTGAAAACTAATGTGTGCTTACCCATGACTAACATTAGTTGGCAATGAAAATTTTTCAATTGACATTTGTTGCTTCATCCTCTCTTGCGCTTCAAATTCCTAATCAGATGTTAAAATAAACTTCGATTAGATAACATGATATATAATATTGAACAAGTTTTACTATTTCAAAGTAATTGAATCTTCACAATTATAACCTGTATAATCCTTTATGAAAATGAAAGGCATAATATATAACAGAGATGAATGAGAGAAGCAACAAATCAGAGCAGCGTATAAATGTTACTCATTCAGGAACCCTTAATCCAACACAAGTATTGAGGGTCTCTGTTATTTTTCCACTTAAGAAAGCCCTTTTCCTTGGCCTATACTTTCATTCAAAAATTAGTTTTCCACTTAAGAATTACAAAGAATCAACTCATATGAGTCCCTTATCCACTAAATGCAATCAATGAATCAAATGGTCCCAGATATTTAAACCGTTAAGAAAATAATGCAAGATGGATTTTTATGCCCTTTCTTCTCACATACTTGTCCACAACAAATTTCTTAAAAATCTCAAAATGAGGGGAAAGAGAAGAAAATGAACTCAACAGTCCAACGTCTGTTGCCACAACCTTAAGGTCCTGTTTCGCATAACTGAATCTTCTGAATCCTAAGTTCACGTTGTGGAATAAATATCATAGGACTCTGTGGTTATTGGTTGCAATTATTTCCTTCTGTGTCTTTGGACATGTTGGCAAAGGCAAACCGAATCAACAAAGCGGTTTCTCTTATTCCAGTTGATTGATTTTTCCATGAGTAAGAATCAAAGGTTACTAGCTTTAGTTTATTGCAAGAAGGGACACCAGTGGCTTATTTACTCTTTCCATAAAACTGAAAGAAGTTATGAAAATTCATTCCTCAGAGAAGGAAAGCAACACTGCCAAAGCTTCTAGGTTTACAAACCCACATCTTGTGGGGTTTGGTAACCTATGAGAAAGCAAAACCCAACCTTTATTCATAAAAGTTAAAAAGCATTCCACTGGGAAGCTATTCCCTGGGCTAGCCTATGAAGGACAGCTAAAGAACATAGAAGGGTAACAAGGTTTTTGCCTCTTTACTAAGACAAACTGGACCTTATATAAAAAAACAACAAAAATGATTATCACTCATCTCAATCAAAATTTACGATTGAAATATTATACAAAATTACAACTGCCAATGGATAACTGAGATTGTGAACACCGACAGAAGACATATTAAAAGAATCATAGTTCTTCGAATAGATAAGCAATGAAAAGTACATCTTGCCTTAAGATCAAACGCAAATGGTTGCTGCCCAAAGTTAACATGTACCCTGCAGATTAAAATTAAGCATACATCTGATAACATGAGAATAAGAATCTGTACCATCTGAAGCTGATATGTACATGCACAAGCAATTGACTAATTACAAAAGATGAACATCTAGAGGAGCTAAAATATTAGAAAAAGATACTACGTACTCCTCATTTTGACTGTGTACAGCAATGGTAGGAAATAAGGGGCCCTTCATATCCTTCATATCCTTGGGCAATGTTCCCACCACAGCACCATTTTTACTGGCACCAACATGAATGAAACAAAATCACATAAAACATCACTCTAGTCTCAAGAGAAGAAAAAACCAAACGAGGTAGACAAATCTTACGTGAAAAAGAATTCCTGTGAATCATAATTGATGCCACCTCCAACTATATCACCAGAGGTGTAGGTTGGGCCAAACGCCTCTCCCCTTCCATGTCCCCGATAAAGTAGCCCATCATCGCCATGATAGCCACAACTATTTGCCTCCCATCTGCTTCATGGAGGAAATAATTAACACAAATATCATGACTAGAATAACAGAATTTGCCAATTCAAATAGTAGTTTTCAAATCTCACAAACAGTGTAAAACACAACACAACATGCAGAAAACAAAATGCTTCCTCCTTTGGTTTATCCTTCATTTCTACCCTTGGGTCCTCCCCGAAAAAATAAAATTAAGACAGGGAAGATTGAAAATTTACACCAACCCACTAAAACCTTTTCACCACTGCCTGTTTATCATGTATTGCCCACAGAGGAGAAATAATCTCCCAATTCACAAAAGTTCTTTGGTTCTCAACTTCTACGGTGACTCAGTGAGGCTTTGTATCTTTTTTTCACCATTTGGCAGCTGTTCACAGGTATACAATTATTAATCCAACTAAGAACAGACAATTCACACTTCACACAATCAAAGGTCATAAACAACTGTGCAAGCGAAAACTCGTCAACGATCACTTATCTGGCAGTAAGCCCTATTCACACTGACCTTCAACTAACTAACCTAACTAAATAGAACCAACAAAACCAAAATAAGCTTGTATCCCATAACTTCATAAGAAAATCTTTACCTTGCAAATTCCCAGTTGCAGATTAAAACAAAATATCACTTTAATTTCCTATTTCGATTCTTTCGGATCCTACCCAGTTTCACAAACACCAAGAAATGCACCAACTTGAATCCACAACAAAATCCCAATACATCCGTTTGTACAATTTTATACACTTCCAAATTCCTTAAACTACCCCACCCCCCCCCCCCCCCAAAAAAAACTAACACCTGTGACAGTTAATTTTCATTCATTTTCGGAGAAACCAAACAGACGCAATAAAACAACCAGGCTCACCCGGGCTGCCTCCGCATCTTGAAGCTCTCAGAAGTAAATCCAATGGCAATCTGACCCTTGGTCCCGGCATCCTTGACATAAATCTCGAAGTAGTAGACGAGCCGCTTGACCGGGGCCGGCTTGTTGGCCTGAACGACGCCAACGTCGTGGCCGTGAAGATTGACGCTGGTGTACTTGGCGGAGAGCTTATCTGGGGACACGACGAGGAAGCCGCCGGAGCTGTTGATGGTGTTGAGCTCCGTGGGGGCATCATCGTCCTCGTCCATGTCGGTCCGCCCCCGAGCAGAGCGGAGCCGCGATTGTTCGAGGAACCACAAACCGAGGTCTCGGTCGCTGGCGTGGTTGTTGGTACCATTGTTGGAGTTGGTGGTGCTCATTGTTTGAATCTGAAAACCTGGAATTCAGCAATCATTTGGTGGAAAACGAAGAAACCTAAACCCTTTTCGTCGATTTTGGGACTTAGGAGGGAGGAGAGCAAGAGAAATGGGAATGATTTGTTACGGCACGCAGAGGGAAAGAATCGAGATTTTTTGTTTTTTTCTTTCCTTTTTTGTTCGTTTTTTTTTTTTTTTTTTTTTTTTTTCTACGAAAACGAATGAAAGGGAAAATTTTGATAAGAATAAAATAAATAGTATCAGAATTAATTTTTTAGTAATAAAATATGTTTTTTCGTTAAAATGAACAGTAATTTTTTGTTAAAACTCCTTTTTTTCTAAGTTTTATTGTTTGCACTCGTAATTGTGACCGTTCATCGTATATGTGCGATCAGTTTTCATTAAGTACTATTTATATTTAATTTTAAATTTTAAAATAATTTCTGATCTCACGATATACGATAAACAGTTACAATCACTGAATTCCTTATTATTTAAGAAAACTAGGTCCCACAACTTACATCTTGGGTTTAGAGAAATGGTAAGTATACTCTCTGGTAAATAGACTCTTCATTGAGGGTTACGGTTTAATATCAATTTTCATGTTCATATTATAAAATATTATATTGAAAACATGAGATGATAGAGAGTTTTCAGAGTGTCCCACTTTTGTGAGAGTTTCCTTAAAATTTCTCTCAATTTAAAATATTTGATAAATCATATGATGTGGTTGTTAATTATTAGATATTTACTAAAGTGTTGACCAACATATTTATTTCATATTAGTGACACATCACATGATTTGCAAATCTAATAACAAGCCGAGTCCCACACAAATTTTTTTTCCTACGTAGGAGCAAAATGTTCTTCTCGCCCATTTAAAAAGTAAACTAAGTATAGAAAAATGGTGGCACTTCATACATCCATTTTTATTTTTCTCACACATCTATTAATTTTAATCGTCAGATTAAATAATTGAAGAAGATCAATAAATGAAAATTAACAAATGTTGCATTTGAATGGTGAATACTCTACAAGTCACTGTGTTTCGAAATCTAACCTCTCTTCTCTTCATCATTTAGATTAATTTAGTATAACTTATTTAATTATTTGTCAAATAATATTCATGTGTTCACGTAAATAAATAAAAAAATCAATAACTAAAATAATAACAATTTTGTTTTTAAATAAATAAACATGCCATTATGTATTGAATCCGATTGTAACTCATTTTATTTCGAGCTTAGATCTTCTTTTTATTCGATGAGTTCTTTTTTTTAATAAATGATATTATTTATATTAAATAAGAATTGATGGACATAACCTTACAATTAACCAGCAATAACATGATTCGAATTCGTCTTTGACGAAAATAACTTTGTCTCTCTTACAAATGTTTTACTAATTTTTGTAGAATAATTTACATTCAATTGCGTTCAAGAGTGTACAAACGAAGTTGAGATGTCATTATCGTGCATTTGATTTCTAACACATAACAATGGAAACAAATATCTCAAATTCTCTAGTAATAAAATACAAAGTTATTTAAAAGTTTTACGCGTCAAACATGCAGAACTTCAATTTTGGCTTGTTTGTTAAAAGAGCCAACTTGTCTTGACTCGAATGCGTACGAGCTGAGCTGAACTATGGACGAGTTATTCAAACTCGAAATGACCTCGAGTTAGTAGTAGATGTATGTGTTAAAATATTCCATATCGGCAAGAGGGGAAAAGAAAAATTTTAATATCATAACTTCATTTTAATTATACTAGATTATTTGGCACTTGTGTGATAAAACACTACGTTTGTTGGTCTATGCATATCGTAATTAACAAGTTGAGAACAATATCAGTGTTGTTAGAAGTATACTTTAGCCCATTGCTCTCCTATGAATCTTCCACGTGTGATTCACTAATTGGATCTCACGTGAAGGGACGTGTTAAAACATATCACATCGGCAGAATGAGGGAGAAAATAAGAGTTTAATATCCAACTACACTCCAACTGATACTGAGGTATTTTTATGATAAAATCTCACATATGACGATATATGCATGTGATAATTAACAAATTAAGAACAACATTAATATTGTTGGAAGTAGATTTTAACCCGCCTCTTTGATAATTTGATAAGATGTGATTCACCTAATCTAAGCTAAAAGTCCAAAATGGTGGCTAACCTTAGAATTGAGCATTATCACTACCTCCATTAGTTAGAACATGATTACCAATCCATTCCATTCCATTAATCCCAGGTGAAGCCAACCCAACCAACCACGAGATTAATCGTCAGCCATGAACAATACTAAGCATCACTTCCTACTCATATCATGCCCTTCCCAAGGCCACGTCAACCCCACTCTCCAGCTCGCCAAGCTTCTTATACAAACCGGTGGAGGGACACGTGTCACTTACGCCACCACCGTCCGCGCCCTCACCCAAATAAAATCCTTCCCGTCCCTCCAAGGCTTATCATTCGCTACTTTCTCCGACGGTTTCGATGACGGCGCCAAACCGACCCACGACCTGGACCTCTTCATGTCCGAGTTTAAGCGCGTGGGATCACGCACCCTAACCGACCTGATTCAAAAATTGTCTGCCTCCTCCGACGGCGGCGACGGCGAGCCCGTTACTTTCCTCATCTACGCCGTCCTCCTCCCTTGGGCCGCTCAAGTGGCAGCTGATCTCGGCATACCCTCCGCTTTCTTCTGTATACAGTCCACCACTTCCTTTGCACTTTGCCACCATTACTTGACTTATTTTCACAAGTGCCATTCAGTACCAAGCTCCATAACGATTGATGGGTTGCCACCTTTTGCCCCCCAAGAACTGCCTTCCTACCTCCTCCCAAGCAGCCCACATGCTACGATCGTCCCTACCTTTCAGGAACACATCCAGGCCCTCGAACAGGTCAATGTCAAACCCTACCCCAATTTTGTGCTGCTCAACACTTTCGATGCCTTGGAAGAGACGGCAATGGAAGCGATCCGATCACAAATGAAGAATGCGAATGTGGTTCCGGTTGCGGTTGGCCCATTGGTTTCGAGTTCCAGTGATGCCGGTTTTCGCTGTGACTTGTTTGACAAGTCTCGGGACGACGATTACCTACAATGGCTGGATGGCAAACCAGATTGCTCTGTTGTTTATGTGTCGTTTGGGAGCATGGTGGTGTTGAAGAGGGATCAAATTGAAGAGATGATGAATGGACTGGTCGACAGCGGACTCCAGTTTTTATGGGTTATTCGCGCTTCCGAGGATGGAGATGATCGGAGCATGTCGATGATGATAGAGGAGAGATTAAAGAGTACGGAGCAGGGTTTGGTGGTGCCGTGGTGTTCGCAGGTGGAGGTGTTGGGGCACAAGTCAGTGGGGTGTTTTGTGACACATTGTGGGTGGAATTCGACGTTGGAGAGCTTGGTAGCTGGGGTTCCAATGGTGTGTTGCCCGCAATTTTCAGACCAGAACACAAATGCGAAACTGGTGGAGGAGGTGTGGGGGACTGGAGTGAGAGCCAAATCGAATCACGAGGGAGTGACTGAAGGTGGAGAGATCAAGAGGTGCCTGGAGATTGTGATGAGAGGTGAAGAGATCAAACGGAATTGTCAAAAATGGAAGGGTTTGGCTAATGAGGCTCTCAATGCAGATAACTACAATCTCAGGCACTTCATTGCAGGGTTGGGATGAAATAAAACTCCTCCTATCCCATGGGCAGGCGCGCCAGGCAGTTGAGGCAGCGTGCACACACGCTTGCATCTATTCGACTTTCTTTCTACTCGACTTTTTTCTTTTGTTTTTGCTAAATATCTTCATCCGAGCGTGTAATCTCTAATTTCCTTATAAACTTCTTAGGATGAAATGGGTCAGATATATTACATGTATGAAGTATTCTACATTTACGCCATCTCCAAAAGAAGTCGAGTTTACAAATGTCATCTACCCTTTATACACTGCACAAAACTTACACTAGCGGGAATCGTCATATCACAAAAACTCTATATACATATTGAGAATACTAAATTCGCTAATCCACCTAGCGCTAGCTAGCAACTTTTTCAAACCAAGTACGCAGAAGCAGCTCTTACAGCATTTGCTGATTTCTTTCTCAACATACATTTCCAAGCATATTTCCTCTTCTCCCACCTTGCTGCTCTCTTTTTTTTATATATCATCCCTCGAAACTTTTGTAGATCTTTCAACCAACTGGAATAATCCCTCCCAGGTTCGCACGCAATGAAGTCCGCTAACTCCTCTATCTCAGATTCCTGGGATCTTCCAAGTAAGAGATTGAGAAAAACCTTCCCGTTGCAGGTTTTCTCTTCAATGCCATCACTAGATTCCGTTGTGCACCTCATGATACATGCCTTTTCCGAAGTTTCTGCTACCTCGCTCTGTGATCTCCGATGGGAGTTTGTGAGAGAAACTTTGCTTTAAAATGAGGGAAGATTGATTTAATTGAAGAGAAGAGGTAACCAACATCAGACAAAGTACTCGATTGAATTGGATTGAATTTATTCAAGTGATTGCAAGAAGTCTGTCAATGTATAAAGCTAAAACTATCGAATCCTCCTTTTCTTTATCGAAAGCAGAATGTTTTATGATCAGATGCAGCATTTTTCTTTTACTGGATTACTGGAGATATATAGCATGAAATTCCTTGCCTCCAAGGACTACCAATATCATGGTTCACTAAATGTCAGAAATCAATGGCCAGAGAATATCATAGCTAAAAACTAAAAAAAAAATTATATAAAAACCTGCTCAGCTAGCCGCTACTGAAATCTAATGCCAGCTACGTTATGATCTCGTTAGATTTTTCTGGTTTAAATTGAGAAGAGTCGAGCATATTTACAGTCAACTAGATGCCACCCACCCGAATTTCTGTTTGATTTGGCGAGAAAATATTTGTATGGTAGAAATATTTTGTCGCTGGTATTTCACATCCGCAAGAGGAAAAAAGAAAAATTTAAATATCATGACTTCATTTCAATTATACAGATGCCTTGGGCCTTGTGTGAGAATTGAAAAACACTACATTTGTCGGTATGTGCAGTGGTAACGAGTTGGGAATAATATCGGTGTTGTTGGAAGTGGGTTTTTTGCCCATTGCTCTCTTATGGATCTCACATGAGGGAGATGTTAAAATATACCACATCAGCATATGTTAAAATATACCATATCAGCAGAATGAAGGAGAAAATAAGAGTTAATATCCAACAACATTCCAACTGATATCGAGTCATTTTTATGATGAACCCCCACATATGATGGCATACTCATGTGGTAACAACAAGTTGAGAACAATATTAATATTATTGGAAGTAGACTTTGATCCGTTTCTCTGATAATTTGACAAGGTGTGATTCACCTAATTTGAGTTAAAAGTACAAAATGGTGGCTAACCTTAGACTTGGAGCATTATCACTACTCCAAAACAAAATTAATTACCAAGTTATAAAAAATATCGGTTTATTGAAAGTGAGTCTTTAATCGTCTCCCTAATATGTAATTCATGTAATTTGAGCTTAAAGTCCAAAATGGCGGCTAACCTTAAGACTTGAGCATTATCATTACCTCCATTCCATTCCAAGAATCCCAGATTAAGTCAACCAACCAAACAAGAGATCAAACCGTAAGCCATGAACAATACTAAGCATCACTTCCTCCTCGTATCATGCCCTTCCCAGGGCCACGTCAACCCCACTCTCCAGCTCGCCAAGCTTCTTATACAAACCGGTGGAGGCACACGTGTCACTTACGCCACCACCGTCCGCGGCCTCACCCAAGTCAAATCCTTGCCTTCCCTCCAAGGCTTGTCATTCGCTACTTTCTCCGACGGGTTCGATGACGGCGTCAAACCGACCCACGACCCGGACCTCATCATGTCCGAGTTTAAGCGCGTGGGATCACGCACCTTAACCGCCCTGATTCAAAAATTGTCTGCCTCCTCCAACGGCGGCGGCGACGGCGAGCCTGTTACTTTCCTCATCTACGCCGTCCTCCTCCCTTGGGCCGCTCAAGTGGCAGCTGATCTCGGCATACCCTCCGCTTTCTACTGTATACAGTCCACCACTTCCTTTGCACTTAGCCACCATTACTTCACTTATTTTCACAAGTGCCATTCAGTACCAAGCTCCATAACGATTGATGGGTTGCCACCTTTTGCCCCCCAAGAACTGCCTTCCTACCTCCTCCCAAGCAGCCAACATGCTACGTTCGTCCCTACCTTACAGGAACACTTCCAGGTCCTCGAACAGGTCAATGTCAAACCCTACCCCAATTTCGTGCTGCTCAACACTTTCGATGCCTTGGAAGAGGCGGCAATGGAAGCGATCCGATCACACATGAAGAATGCGAATGTGGTTCCGGTTGCGGTTGGCCCACTGGTTTCGAGTTCCAGTGATGCCGGTTTTCGCTGTGACTTGTTTGACAAGTCTCGGGACGATGATTACCTACAATGGCTGGATGGCAAACCAGATTGCTCTGTTGTTTATGTGTCGTTTGGGAGCATGGTGGTGTTGAAGAGGGATCAAATTGAAGAGATGATGAATGGACTGGTCGACAGCGGACTCCAGTTTTTATGGGTTATTCGCGCTTCCAAGAATGGAGATGATCGGAGCATGACGATGATGATAGAGGAGAGATTAAAAAGTACGGAGCAGGGTTTAGTGGTACCGTGGTGTTCACAGGTGGAGGTGTTGGGGCACAGGTCAGTGGGGTGTTTTGTGACGCATTGTGGGTGGAATTCGACGTTGGAGAGCTTGGTAGCTGGGGTTCCAACGGTGTGTTGCCCGCAATTTTCAGACCAGAACACAAATGCGAAACTGGTGGAGGAGGTGTGGGGGACTGGAGTGAGAGCCAAATCAAATCACGAGGGAGTGACTGAAGGTGGAGAGATCAAGAGGTGCCTGGAGATTGTGATGAGAGGTGAAGAGATCAAACGGAATTGTCAAAAATGGAAGGGGTTGGCTAATGAGGCTCTCAATGCAAATAACTACAATCTCAGGCACTTCATTGCAGGGTTGGGATGAAATAAAACTCCTCCTATCCTATGGGCGGGCACGCCAGGCAGTTGAGGCAGCGTGCACACACGCTTGCACCTATTCGACTTTCTTTCTGCTCTACTTTTTTATTTTGTTTTTGCCAAATATCTTCATCCGAGCGTGTAATCTCTAATTTCCTTATAAACTTCTTAGGATGAAATGGGTCAGATATATTACATGTATATAGTATTCTACATTTACGCCATCTCCTAAAGAAGTCGAGTTTACAAATGTCATCTACCCTTTATACACTGCACAAAACTTACACTAGCGGGAATCATCATATCACAAAAACTCTATATACACATTGAGAATACTTAATTCGCTAATCCACCTAGTGCTAGCTAGCAACTTTTTTAAACCAAGTACGCAGAAGCAGCTCTTACCACATTTGATTATTTCTTTCGTAACATACATTTCCAAGCATATTTCCTCTTCTCCCACCTTGCTGCTCTCTTTTTTTTATATATCATCCCTCGAAACTTTTGTAGATCCTTCAACCAACTGGAATAATCCCTCCCAGGTTCGCACGCAATGAAGTCCGCTAACTCCTCTATCTCAAATTCCTGGGATCTTCCTAGTAAGAGATTGAGAAAAACCTTCCCGTTGCAGGTTTCCTCTGTTTTCTCTTCAATGCCATCACTAGATTCCGTTGTGCACCTCATGATACATGCATCTTCCGACGTTTCTGCTTCCTTGCTCTGTGATCTCCGATGGGAATTTGTGAGAGAAACTTTGCTGTAAAATGAGGGAAGATTGATTTAATTGAAGAGAAGAGATAACCAACATCAGACAAAAGTACTCGATTGAATTGAATTGAATTTATTCAAGTGATTGCAAGAAGTCTGTCAATGTATAAAGCTAAAACTATCGAATCGTCCTTTTCTTTATCGAAAGCAGAATGTTTTATGATCAGATGCAGCATTTTTCTTTTACTGGATTACTGGAGATCTATAGCATGAAATTCCTTGCCTCCAAGGACTACCAATATCATGGTTCACCAAATGTCAGAAATCAATGGCCAGAGAATATCATAGCTAAAAACTAAAAAAATACTATGAAAAGCTGCTCCGCTAGCCGCAACTGAAATCTAATGACAGCTACATTATGATCTCGTTATATTTTTCTGGTTTAAATTGAGAAGAGTCGAGCATATTTACAGTCAACTAGATGCCACCCACCCGAATTTCTGTTGGATTTGGCGAGAAAATATTTGTATGGTAGAAATATTTTGTCACTGGTATTACAAAAAACTTAATACAAAACTATGCTATATGGTGCACAATATTTTTTTGTACCTTAAGTGAAGTGTTTGAATTTTCTGAAATTTCGATGCAACTCTTCTGATAGATTTCTTTTTCACCAAGCCCTGCAAAGTGTAACATACGTCATTTTTAAATGTACATAATAAGTTCAAAGAATTAAAACATTTATCATTTTTTGTTTTACAAGTATCAAGCATGAAACAAAAACACATCAATTAAACTCGAAAAGGTCATAAAAGAAAAACAAAGCTCACCCCTGTAATCTTGTCTGAAGGCAATCCAGATGAAGTTTGTGAGCCAGAAACTAGAAGTGAGCTGAGTGCAACTATATCACCATCTTCGTATACATATAGATTTAATAGTGACATGATTGTCGATATGCAGCCCTTAACTAAGAAATCAATCCCACTACCAAAACCCAAGGACAGTAAGCCTGAAAAGTGCAGAAGCATCCACTTGGAAGCCTTATGTATCGACGGGTGGGTGTTCATCATGTCTAATAAGAACTTTTGATTAGGCAGAGACATATTGAACTGGTGAAAACAGCCAATGACACCCACTATGAAATCATATTCCTTTGAAGAAGCGTCTTTTAAGGTTTTTGGAGAGCCCAAATGCCCGCCATGCCTTAGACACCAAACAGCTTTCAACAACGAAGTACTCATTAACTTCAATATGGAAGCAAGAAGATATATATCTTGTGGACTCGTATCCCCTTTTCTATACAGCACACTATCACTAACACCACAAGAAAAACTTCCATGTATTATGCTACGCAAGACGGACGCTATATCATCTTTACATGATTCATCAAAAACATGTTGGCTCTCATTTATGTATGCAACAGAAGAATCCATCAGGTTGGCTTTTCTTCCACAGAACATATCGCACAAATACGAGTCCCATAACGAATCAGAATGGGTAACTAGATCACACATTTTATCTCTCGTAACTTGTTGAATATACGACTCAAATGAAGGTTGACAACTTCTCCCCAGCATACGTGAACCAGTAGAAGAAGAAGAAGAACATTTAACACCCAAACGATGGAAATCCATAAGTGAACTAGACATGTGGCTGGTATATAAAAGGACAGACCTTTCAAATGCTGTTAGGTAGCAGTCCATAAGTCTAAGATCTGGTCTAGCATTCAAAGACATGTCTACATCAATAGATTCAGAAACCAATAAAAACAAATGTGTCTGCAACATTTTGGGTGCTGACAGCATGATGGGGTTGAGAAGCAATAACACTGCAGCTTTCAGGCTCAGTTCGGGAACTCTACAATGCTTCCCAAAATCACAGAATAATCTTTTGAGGAAGTTCCCATATGCTCGCTTTCCATAAACTGACAAGATGAAATGGGCAGAAATCACCTCCAGAACACTTCCAATATCACCTTTGACAGCATGGCACCGAAATAGCATTTCAGTTGTGCAAGAAGAAGAATCAACAAGAATAAAGTACTCTCTCAGCAATCTACACATTACAAGTTCATCTGCAAATATCTAAATACAATAATGCTACCATCAGTTGTGTATAGATGCAATAACTCTTACAAAAGTAATTATTTTAGAATGGCATGAGAACTTCACATGGAAGAATAACACAAAGGATATTTGAAATGGAATTCTTCTTGAACTGCAAAAAAAAAAAAATATATATATATATACACACACATACATACAGCCGACGATTGCAAGACTGTCCTCAAAGTATTCAATATGTTTATTCATATCCTAATCTTGTAAATATATAACATTGGTAATTTGGTAAATTTATACTGTACTTACTATCTAATAGCAATCAATATCACATTAAGTAAAACAAAATTGAAGGAAGACGACACAGAGAAATTCATATACAACAAACAAGTTATAATGTGTTACAATGTATACTTTTAAGACCAGTACGAGAAGAAATGCAAACACCACCATAGCATATAACTGTATGGGTTGAAAGCATAGCTGACATTCCAATAGCTCTAAAGGTTAAAAGTTATTGAACGTTTACCTCAAGCACTGCAGATAGTGCTGGACACCATGGATCAGAAACCTCTATCAAACATAAGGAAGAAACAAAATCTTCGGAAACAGTAGTAGAAGAACCAACAGCATCAGTGAACGTGCACTTGGAAGAAACAAACTTCTGAAAGGTGACAGAGTTGTTTTTCTCATCTCCTCCACTTGTAACCAAAGAAATCAATTTCCGTAGTACAGAGAGAAGAAATTGGGTTTTCTCCACTAGGATAGTAGGGTCAGCCAAGGTCAAGACTAAGATGCAACATCTCAGAAGCAGTGGTAGTTCATCAGGAGCGGCCGACATATCTGTGTGGGAATCAACGTGCCTTGGTCCCCTTGTTGCAGATACATCACATAAAGCGGAAAAGAACAGTTTAAACCTCCTATCTAGCTCTTTGTACAAAACATAAATGAGACTTTGTGTATCTCCAAGTTTCACTTCAACCCCGCCATCATTGAGAGCACCTTCAAAGTTAGAAAAGTGCATTGTTTCATTACACGACAGCGGAGCAAGTAGGAAGCACAATCTTTTCAAAAGGGGCATCTTCAGACCCTGAAATTGAACACACTAAGAATCAATCAACGCGTTTATCTACGTAAATATAAGTTCCTATGTCCACAAATGACACAAACATCCATCAATGTTCTACAACAAAGCAACACTGAGGCTACACTCGTTTCGGCGGAAATGAATTTCCCAATTTCCTTCTCAATCCTCTTACAATTCGCCCCTGATTCTACAAAATTATGACCCTGGACAGTCTCTATCCAAACAAATCCATAAATGCAGAAGTGACAAGTGAGCCATACGACCTAAATGAGAATATGAAACGACAATGCAATGTAAGATGGAGATGGAGTACCTCAGGGGATTGAATTGCAGAGATTAGGGTTTGGAAGTTGAGAGGGGGAGTGTGATTGGGAGTTAGGGCTTCTTCCATTGCAGGGCTGCGGCGCTTTCTGTGCCTCTTGCTCTTCCAACCCATCTCTACGTTCTGCAGAAACGCACGGAATCTCAGAAATGATCGGCTTTCGCTTACAAATGGGCGCCAAACTGACACCACTTTCGGAAGACTAAATATGAAAACCTAAGAATTCGATAGTTCAAAAGCTCTTATATTTTTTTCCGCACCCTATTAATTTCGGCCATTTGATTTACTTTTATTTTATTCAATCTCTTTCTTACTTTTATTTTATTCAATCAAACAATTAAAAATATTTGTAAGAAAATCTCCAACTTTTGAGTTAAAATATAAAACTTCTAATCCAAAAAATTTAAGTTTTAATCATAAATAATTTTTCTTCTCCGACCTTTCTGATTAAATGTTTTTTCTTAATGTCGTCCAATCAAAATAGAGTCATTGTGATTGCACATGGATGGCTGATAATCCCAACAAGTTGGGCCCACTTTTGCACAACAAGGTCCCATTGCCTTGCTTTTGGCTCGTTCCATTGTGTTCGGAGCTAGGGGTGGGCATAAAAACCGTCAAACCATAAAACCACATCGAACCGTATGAAAAAAAATCGAAAAGAACCGTGTTGATCGAAAAAGTCAACTTTGAGTCAAAAACCGAACCGGACCATTCAAACCGGTTTCGGTTTGAACAAGAACGGGAACCGAACCGAACCATTTTATTAATAATAAACCAATTAATTATATATATAAACACATGACATAGTATAATAGGTTGAAAAATTAGGTTCACCAAATTAGTTATGCTAGAGTTCCCCTTGAACAACAAACTTCACATAATAACTTGCTAAAGGAGGAGTTTGGGAGTTCTTTACCATTTCAAACAAATTGGCATGTATTTAATAGCTTTTGTGGTTTTTTTTAATCTATAGTTGGCATGCTCCTTAGCTTATATCATTTGGACTTATTTATACAGATAATTGCTAAAATGGGGTGCAATGCTTCTTCCATGTGTAGCCCTGGGTTTTTATGTTTTATTGGCATGCTCCTTACTTTTATACTTGAAATTTTTTTACATATTTTGGTTTTGCTGCTTCTCTGTTCCCACTTAATCAGTTTTATTGTTATATTTGTTCTTTGGTGTATGTCTTCCAACTCAATTTCAATAATTGAGCAAGGCTACTATCAAAAGTTATATTGTCTCCATTTACGTTTGGAATCGTAAACTAGCAAGAACCTAACCGGAACCAGAGTAGACCGAACCATACGATTCTAGTAATAAATTTAAGCGGAACCGCACCGAACCGAATCGTTGATATTTTCCGATTCGGATTCCTGTTTAGGGGTGGAACCGCACCGTGCCCACCCCTATTCAGAGTGTTGCTTTTCATTTGCTTCCTTTTTTCTCACGCGTCCAAAAATCAGTTTAACCCAAAACTGATTTTTGGTCTAAGGTTGGAGCGAGTTGGGAAGAGATTTAGAATCTAAATTTTAGGTTCTAACCCAAGGGTTGGAGTTAGTCTAAGGAAGAAAATGGGGTTCTCTAAAATTATCGATGACTAAAAACACAAAAAAAATTGTCACTTAATATTGTGATCTAATGGTAGTGGTAGTCGTAGCTGAAATGCCTTATGTTAGAATCTGGTGAATGATGAGTTCGAATCACGGCTTGTTTGGAAGTTCTTTTAAAATGACTAAAAGCTGCTTTTAGAGAAAATGTTTTTGGGTTCCAATTCCAAAAGCACTTCAAGTGCTTCTTGCAGCAAGCACTTCAAGTATTTTTTCAGGATTCGCTTGTATTTTTATAAATGATTGATTCAAAAAATATTTTCATTAAAAGCGTTTTCAATCATTTTAAAAGCCCATACAAACGAGCCCTCAATTTATTTCTCCACCCTTTATTGTAAATAGATAGTTATATGAAAAATTAATAATAAGATAATTATTACAACGGTAATGATTTGCTCGCATCTATTTTCCTTTGTGTATATCTCACTTTATTTTTGACATTTTGTGCAAATAAATTCAAATTATAGTTAAGAAATATAAATAAAAGGGTGTGTATAAATATTGAAAGCATATGTGAATATCATTTCTCTTACTACACAATGCTTTAGAGTTATGAGTACGCTTCATCTCGTAAAATTCAAAAATATGATATAAGTATAACTAAGAAATAATGAAATATAAATTCAAAAGGGAATTGTTATTAACACTTCAAAAATCTCATTCTACACTTCAAACTTTCTATATTAGAAAAGAAAAATATACTTATGAGGAGTGTAGAATGAAATTTTTAGAGTACCAATAACATTTTCCATTTAAAAAATAAAAGTGTGCGTCAACATTACAAGCATATGTAAATATCATTTACCTTACTACACAATGCTTAGATGTCATGTGACACACCCCGACCGAGATCGGAGCGTGCTGGCCGTCACACGAAGGTGACGTAGCCATGTGCACGTGCGGAAGCCAATAAAGTAATAATATAAAAGTACGAATAATTAAAAACTAGCATACAAAGTACTAAACAAGTGCTAGCGTAAGTGAAAGACAAATTCAGAGCAGGTCTACAGCAGTCCAAAAGAAAAGTTGCGACATAAGTACACCCAAAGGTGACCCTACGCTGGTGAGTATCTGTCAGAAAAGCCGGGAGAATCCTCTGGGAAAACCACCGAAACTGCTAATCAACTAGAACCTGGAGGGGCGCAAAACAAAAGCGTGAGTGGGCAAAAACAAAGCTCTTTGAAAACCATTTAGCAAAATACATTCTAACCCCTCGCCGTAAAACCTGTATACTTCCCAGAAATAAACATATATACGTATGTATAGATATGCCAAACATGCTCGAGGGTATGCCAATCATGCTCCAGAATATGCCATGTCAGAACCCCATAATGAATGCAAGTGCCCAGGTATAAATCACATCAATAGCACAACATCTGGCAGCCGGAGTCACCTAACGTGACCTGTACGGCTGCATATAGAGCTCAAATCTCAAACTCAATAACTGAACCTGCCCACGAGTCGGAACCACCTAAAGTGGTCTGTACGACAGGCCTGGATGTAATATATATATATATATATATATATATATACGCTCTAGTGCTACGATCACGTGAAGGCTGTGCGAATAATCGCGGGTCACCTACGAGTCGGAACCACCTAAAGTGGTCTGTACGACAGGACTATGCACCTAACTTGGATCCAAGCTGAGCGTGTGGTGCGGGAGGTGAACATCACGTGAAGGACTGTGTCCTACTATGGGCGGGATCACTAACACCGGGGGTGCAGGTTATGAGCTCTCTAAGCATCTCAAACTACTGTTGAAAGTAAATATGAATATCACTTACCTGGCACTTACCTGTGCGTCCACATCACCCAATATGCATATGTATGTGCAAGCCACTATTAATGCATGCAATGATGCATAAACGATAATAATAAAGTGCATGGCATAACATAAATAACCCTTTTTAAACAATTTCTGGGAATATAAATGTATATAGGTATATACGGAAAACAAAAGCCCACTCACTGGTATGTGGAAGGGTCGTAGCCCCCCTGCCTCGAGTGCGAACGCTCGTCCTCGGGGTACGTGTCACCTATATGCGAAATAACTATAAAAACGTTAACTTTAAAGCACATAACCAACTTCTCGTAATAACTTCTCATACATTGCTCAAAATGGACAAATGAATATACCAACGTGCTCTACACAACCTCAGGATCACAACCATATTTTTAGAAAAATTTTCCCCTGCCGCACACGCCCTTACGCGCCGGCCAAGGCACGGCCACACGCGCCGGCCGTGCGCAGGCACGTGCGGCGCACACTGACGGCGTCAACTGACGCCGTGAGGAATATTCCATCAGTTTTGACAGATTCCGTCAATGGCGTCAGGAATATTCCGTCAACTCTGACGGAATATTCCGTCACCTTCTCCGTTCAGTCTCCGGTGCCGTCGCCGGCGCCGGAAAATTGGAAAAACTTCAAACCTTGTTTTCTCGTTCGTTTCTCAACCATTTTTCATGATTCTTGAACCAAATTAAAGCCCTAGACTAGTAGAATCACGTTATACAACTTTTAAAAGCTAAAAACCACGCGATCATACCTGTCTCAAAACTCAAAACTCGGCCAACTTCGACCACAGTGATCCCGACGTCCAAAATCGTCCAACGAAGCACTCCGAGGCTCCTTGGGACACCACCAAGCTACCTACGAGCTTAGAAATCCCAAAAACTCAATGAATAATCTTTGCATGAATAGTACTCAAATCGGCCATTGTCGAATCGACGTGAAAACAAAGGATTTCTCACCTGAAAATAGTATGGCTATGCTCCCCTCGACCTCACGAGTTCAATGGTGTAGTTGGTTCCCTCGATCTACTAAGGTTTGGGTGATTTTGTGTGTTGTCCATACGTTTTCAGAAGGAAGAGGAAGGAATGGAGCTCGGGGGGAGAGAGAGACAGGGAAAGGCAGAAAGACAATGTCTGTGAGTGTGTGTGTGTGTGGTCCAACACCTGCCACACCACACAAAACAACCAATAACGTGACAAAAACGCACTAGGGGCAAACTTGTAATTTCACACGTACGTTTCAATATTTCCGGGACGGGATGTCACATCATGAGTACGCTTCATCTTGGAAAATTCAAAAGCAAAAAATACACAAGGTAAGCAAATGGGTGGGCAGTGAGTTAGTGACCCAGTTTTCGCACCCAAATTTGAATTTTCTTTCATAAAAAGATAATAGTTTAAAAGAAAAACTAATGAAAAAGGTTTGAAAACTTTGAGTTTTAATGATAAGGACAAAATAAAGGGTAAAGTGAATAGTACCAGGATTGACTTTTTAGTGTAAAAATATGGTTTTTCGTTGAAGTGAACAGTACTGCGGACTTTTCGTTAAAACTCCCTAGTTTAAAACATTATATTGTGAATTTCAAGCCGTTTCTCTCTATAGAACTATATTCTTGAATTTATTTTGTGGTGGTTTCTGTCATTTACAATAGAAAACGTTGTTTTCGTTCAATTAGCTAATTCATTATTCCATAGTAAAGAGATGAAAATCAGTTTTATAGCCGTTATCTCATTTGCATTCAGTCATTATGAGAATTGTTAACGCAATTTTCTTTGATATCTTAATGTTTAAATTGAGCTCTTATGTATAGCTTCCCTTGTCCCAACCTTGTGAGTAATCTATTCTTTCCTGCAAAACCCAGCTAGTTGAAAAGAATCTTACTTTTCACTTGGAGCTACAAATGCAGTGCCCTAAGGTCGCGTTTGGTACGCGGGACGGGACGGAACAGAGTGGGACGAAGCGTTCCGTCCCACGTTTGGTACGCCTAAAATGAGTGGAACGCGCTGTTCCACGGAACAAGTTTTGGATGATTTTTTGTTCCACCTCCCCCCCTAGAACGGGTCGTTCCACGTTTGTGGGACAGAAATTTCCAATATTTTTAGACAAAAATGCCCCTGGTCTTTTTCAAAATTTACAACTTCAAAATCAGTTAACAAACCCTAAAAACTATTTCTCTTCTTCTCAACCGTTTCTCTTCACCTCTGCATCCCTTTCCCCTTCGCAACCTTCCTGCTCATCTTCTTCTGTGCAGCCTCGCAACCTTCCTCCTCGTCCCCTTCGCAACCTTCCTGCTCATCTTCTTCTGTGCTGTGCAGCCTCACAACCTTCCTCCTCGTCCCCTTCGCAACCTTCCTCCTCGTCCCCTTCGCAACCTTCCTCCTCGTCCCCTTTGCAACCTTCCTCCTCGTCCTCTTCCGTGTAGCAGCTCTGCGAACTTGGTGGTCCTCAGGTATCTCTCTCTCTCTCTCCTCTCTGTATTTTTGGGTAACTTGAATGTTTGAATTGGTGATCACAAAATCAAGATTTGTTTGTCAGTTACAGTATTAATAAGTGCCTGATTTCATTTGTAAACTATTTCTGTTTACAATAAATATGGATTGGTAATTATTGGATTTAAATGGATTCGTAGTTTTTGATGAGAGGAGTTGTTGAGGTTGTGTGAAGGTTTGTTTTTCTGGGTTTTATGTTGCAGGGGGTTACAAACGCGGACAGGAGGAGAGGAAACATTAATCTAAAATCTAAAATCTTATTCTAATTAAACGTCGACGAAAAGCTTTTTCTATTTACAAAAGATAAGTTTTTTATCTTACTTTGTTTATGTTATTTAATAAACTGTGGCAATACAAATTATCATGTATTAATATTAATTTTATGTGATTTTTTATAGTTGAAATAACATCCACCTCGCCAATATTTCAACATCTTCTTTCATTTTTTATACAGTAATTTGTATTCAAAACCTCTAATAGATAGATGAATGCTTTTAGGGAGAACTAATAAAAAGTACTCTACATAACTTTTTTTTTTTGTTTTGAAAAACACCCAGACAACTTTTTGTTTTTTTAAAGACATTTGTGTGCATTACAAGGACCAAAAAAAAAATCACACTTTGTGAAGGTTTTGAATTAAAAAAAATATCCTTAATAATAATAAAAAATGTCTTTAATAATGATAAAAAATTGTTTAAAAATTTGTGATAAAAAAAGTTCTGCTAGAAATTTTTATTAATTTTTTAATATTTTTAACTAACTGAGTTACATTCCTCACGAAGCTATATACTTTCATTGGAGGATTTTATATTTAGAGGCAGAAGATTATCATAATTTTTCTCTTTCACAAAAAAATTATTATACTTGAAAAAAATATAATTAGGTTTTTAAAGCGTAAACTTGTGACGTGGGTAGGAAACTGCAAAATCATAGCGGCAAGAGTATAACCAGGGTTTAGGCAATTTGGCGGCTCTCTTCAGTCTTGCCTGGGGTTTTAGCTTCAAATTCTCACTCTGGTTGTTCTCCTTCCCCAATTTATACAAAATTAGGGTTTCTGATTCTGTAAAATTCAGAGCAGGTCCTGATTACGATGAAGGTGAAAGTAATATCACGATCCGCAGATGAATTCACCAAAGAACGAAGCCAAGACCTCCAGGTGAGTTTTTCTCCTCTCTCTCCTCGAAGCCTTTCGTCCCTCTTTCTCTCTCTAAATTCTGATGCTAGGGTTTCTGGTTCGATCTCCGCAGAGGGTATTCCGTAATTTCGACCCCAGCATCCGAACCCAAGAGAAAGCTGTCGAGTATGTCCGGGCACAAAACGCCGCGAAATTAGATAAGGTGTGATTTGGGATTGATTTTAATTGAGTTTTGATTTGTTGGATTTCGGACTGCGTTGGATAATTGTGCATCTAAATTTGTTTGAATTTTGTTTGTATTTTTCGTGGATGATTTAGATTTTTGCGAGGCCGTTTGTTGGAGCAATGGAGGGACATATAGATTCCATTTCTTGCATGGCAAAGAATCCAAACCACTTGACAGGAATATTTTCTGGTTCAATGGATGGAGGTACTTTGTTTCCTCTCAAATTTTCGAATTCCTTTCGTCTCCTATTTATGTGGACATTTCTTTAGAGATTTTGATAGATTCTGAAAGACTTCAAACCACTTTCTTTTTTATTCAGATAAATTGTTTTACATAAACACAGTATGACCCCAGCACCGATGATTCTCACCCCATCCTCTGATTTATAACACTCCAAACTTTGCGGGTCCAAAGCCTTCCTTGCTAATACATTAAGAAATCCCAAACCTTGTGAGGTTTTCCATTTAAAAGTCCAAAGTATTCCAGTTCTACCATTTTAGTTGCAGATATCACATGCATTGATCATCTTCAAAAAAAGATGATGTTGATGACGATGGTGCAAAAATCAAGCAATTGTTAATTGGTAGATAGGGATATTGGTTATGTTGATCATGCAGTCATATATATGCCATTGGGGAAGGGTGAGACGTGAGTGATGAGTCATCGGTAGTGAATTGGTTTGGGTTGCCGATCATTTTTATTTTCAACTCAGTGGGAAAAGAGTGGGTCTATCAACCTTGTGGCCTGTGGGAATTTAATCGGCATAGAAAGTGTTGGGGTAGAGAGAGAAGAATGCGTAGAAAGTGTCGGGGTAGAGAGAGAAGAATTCTTGGCTGTTCATCTTGAAGTGAAATCCTAGGGGGGAGGTGAGGTTCTTTATAGCCTTTACCATTGTATAAATCTCCTTTCAAATCCTCCAAAATCTTTCATTTAATGGAATCCTTCAAACTCTGTAGTTTTTTTCACTACATCAAGATTTAGATGCATTTTTAAAATGTTCTTAAAATCTTAATTTACTACACTAATGGGGGTGTAGTCAAAATAGGATTTGAAAGGAGTTTAAGACTTTTTTTAGGGAAAGATTTCGTGGAATTATGTAGACTTCTACAAGGAAATATGGATTTTTGAAGGCTTAAGAGGATTCATACTACAGACTTTCAGGGATTTGAATGGATTTTAGAAGACTCATATCATAGACTTTCATGAATTTTCTCCTTGTTATCTTTGCCATGGCCCATGACTGCATCAACCAACATCGTGTCCTCCTCCGTTCTCCATCTTCACTCTTAACCCTGCCTCTCTCCTCTTCAATGGTAAAATAGTTGAACAAAATCTAAAATACTCAGCAACTGCGTTTCTTTCTTACATAGAGTAGAGCCATAAACCCAAAGATATACTTCCCTGTCTATAAATTCATCCTACACAGTTAAAATGCAAAAAGGGATTATAAAGCCCAATTGACTCATAAAATACCATATGACACCCACTAAGAATAACATCAGCAACTCCATTTCCTAGGCTGATAAAGAAAAAGTAATCACCTTTCCCACACTTTTGGGGTTTGGCCGAATAATTAGAGGCAATGAGCAATTTGGTTCAAATTTTTTATTATTATTATCTTTTTTTTATAGTTTTTATTGAAATAAAATCTTCTTTTAACTAAAAAAGTAAAAACAATGGATGATAAGAACAAATAATCACCTTTCCCAGGCTATTGTGAGGCTTGTGAAGATTGAAGACACAATAAAAGAAGAGGGACAAGAGAGATGAAGGGGATGGGTCGGGTAAAAAAGTTTATATGCATTTTTAAAAGGTTTATCAAAATCCTAATTGACTACAACAAGATTTTAAAGTCTTTCAAAATTCTCTGATTTGGTCAAATTAGGATTTCAGAGAATTTTGAAAGACTTTAAAATGTTGATGTAGTCAATTAGGATTTTAAAAAACTTTTTCAAAATGCATGTACAATCAAATTAGAATTTTAAAGGATTTTGAAAGACATTAAAATCTTGAGTCAATTAGGATTTCAAATGACTTTTTTAGATTGCATGTAAATCTTAGCGTAGTAAATTGAGATTTGAATAGACATTTTTAGAGTGTTTATAATCTAGATGTAATAAAAAATAAAAAAAAATCAAAGATTTGGTAGTATTTGTTAGATTGGGGATTTTGTTGATTTGAGAGCATGAAGTACATGTACCTAGTACCAAAAAGAATCTCATCTTACTCCCTAGGATTTCATTTTATGTTCTTCTTTGCCTCTTTCCCCGCCAGCCATGCCCAACCCCATTTGCCACCCACCTAGCATCAACTCTCTTCTCCATAGTTGCCATATACGGAGTACGGTTCGAGTTTGTGGCTCGGTTCAAGTATGGACTAATAAGCTATGTTAATATTTGATAGAGAGTAGACATAGATAATACGATATTTAGTTCGAGTTTGTGCATTCTAAAAATGTGTTTAATTGATATAATAAGAGAATGAGAAAGATGTTTGTATCCAAGTGCAACAATCAAATGAAATATCCAAGAGTCAACCTCAATTCGCTAGAAGTATACCGTCGCAAGCTTCGTTGCCCAAAAATGCTAGAACAAGATTGAAACCGCTACTAGTAAGTTAAGTTACTTTTGAGAATTCGGGGTGGGACAAAGCAGTGGAGGTGTAATCGTGGCAAAAATCCATACAAATATTCTACTAGCATCAGTTATCATCTAATAGGATCTAATATTTATTAGAAAAATTATTATTTACTAATTTTGTTTTTTTATTTTTTAATTAGAAATATATAAACTATTGTTTTTATCAATGAGAATAATTTCTATTTTTCTAAATTAAAAAATAAAAAAACAAAATGAGTAAATAATAACTTTCATAGTATAGTATTAGTAACTATTAGAAAATAGATGATAACTAATGCGAGTAGTAGAACATTTGTACGGCTTCTTGCAATGTTTGCACCTCCACTGCTTTGTCTCAACCCAAATTTTCTAAAGTAACTTCAGTTACCAGTAGCGATTTCACTCTTGTTCTGGCATTTTTGGGCGATGAAGCTTGCGACGGAGTGCTTCTCAATGATTGAAGTTGACTCTTTGATATTTCATTTGATGGTTGCACTTGGATACAATCATCTTCCTCATTCTCATGTTATATCAATTAAAGACATTTTTAGAATGCACACAAATAATTAATGCTATAAAACACAAATAATTACTTAGAATAAGTAAAACTGTAAATTATTTTTGTAGTCAAACCAATTTATATTCTTTAAAGAATCTAACTGAATATCGTATTATCTATGTCTACTCTGTAGCAAATGGTATTATAGGTTACTAGCGAATTCCGTCCCCGAACCGAGCCGCAAACTCGAACGGTACTTTGTATCTAGCAACTATGTGTTGTTAAGTTCTCTGTTGTTAATGTTATTTAAAGTATAATTTGGGATTGATTTACTCCAATTTGTAATCTTGGCTTGATTCAACTGCAATATTTGTTGCATCATTCACAACCCACGAACCGTACTCCGTATCTGGCAACTATGGGCTGTTGAGTTCTCTGACGTTAATGTGTTTTAAAGTATTCTTTGGATGATTTACTCCAATCTGTAATCTTGGTTTGATTGAACTGCAATATTTGTTGCATCATTCACAATCGGAGTGCTCTATTATCTATGTTCAAATTTGTGGATTTACTTGCCTCATTCCTTATATTAAGTATGGTATTTGTAAAATATAACACGGTACTAAACTTTCAGAGTTTGAATATGTTTTAGTTCTTGATTCATAATAGTATTCACGTCTTTTTTTGTTGGCAGAAATTCGGCTCTGGAATCTAGCTTCCAGGTAATCAGTCTTATGGTTTTCTTGTGCAGGTATTATATAAATTGATTGAGACTTGGACCAGGTGTCCATGGTTTGAGTCATTATCTATATAAATTAGATCCTTTTGTCATTTTCATACTTATAAATAATTGAAATTTATTGTATTTGCTATAATTATTGAACCAAAAAAGGCGGACAGTTTGTCGGTTTCCTGGTCACAAAGGTGCTGTCCAAGGTTTAACAGTATCTACAGATGGGCACGTTCTTGTTTCTTGTGGAACTGATAGCACGTAAGGCATAACCTCCTGGGTTTATTCCCTTGTCCCCTCTACAAACTTAACTTCTTGTACCGTTAATGAAGATTTGTCCATGATGAAGTCACTATCTTCCCTTTCAGTATTAGGCTCTGGGGTGTACCTGTTTCTAATCTCCTGGAGGAAGATGTATCATCTGATAAATCTGCTGAGGTATGCCTTCCTTATCCTGTCACGTGTCTTTCCAATAAATGGGCTGCCCACTTTACACCTACCAAACTAATTATAAATGATTTGCAGCCACGGGAAACTTATGTTTGGAAGAATGCGTTTCGGTAAGTTGCTAATTGAATTTTAGAGATGACATGTATTAGTTGATCTTACAAATTGATTGATATGTCCTATGATTGTCAAAGTTCCTAAGATTTAGGTTTACATTCTCATTTGAAGGTCTGTTGATCACCAGTGGAATTCTGATCGGTTTGCTACGGGTGGAGCTGGAGTAGATATATGGAACCACAACAGGTTTGATCTGGCCTAGTTATTCTTCTATAAACTAAAGAAATTGATAATAATTTGTCCCTCGGCTTTGTTGTTGTTGTATAGGTCTGCACCAGAGCAGAGTTACCAATGGGGCACAGACACGGTTGTATCTGTTCGATTTAATCCTGGAGAGCCAGATATCTTGGCAACATCTGCAAGGTATGTATTGATGCTTGTAGATAAGATGTGTATAATAATACTAGTAATAAAAACTTGTACGGTAAACAGATTAGATTACCATGTGCTCACTCATTCTGGTATTTGGTTCCGGATACCTTGCTTTCGAATTTTAGTATTCCGTTACATTTGTCTTATTTAATAAGAATGGAACTAATAAAAGACTATCTTGGAGAAACAAATGCTTTCGTGTAAAAGAAGGTTCAGGTAACAGTCTGTTACAGCAACGTAATTTTTTTTGTTTTTTATATTTGTTCATACTGCGGTGATTTTATTTCATCTTTCCATATTTGTTTGCTTCATTTCTAACAAGTTATATAATATCGTATTTTAGGAGAGAATCTAATATATGAATTCTGTTGCAGTGATCGCAGCATAGCACTATATGACTTGCGCATGGGAAAACCAACATCAAAGTTTATAATGAGGGTATTGATGACAAATCATCGTTATCCATTTTATCCCTTTAATTTGTTTACAGTTTTTATTTTAAACTTATGAGAGCTTAGAAAATAGCAATATTTGTTGCCGTCTCTTAATGGCGTTTCTAACTTGCATTTTATTTTGACAGACAAGAACCAATTCCATTTGTTGGAACCCAATGGAGCCAATCAACTTCACTGCTGTAAGGATGTAAATTAAGATTTTTTTATTTGTAATCTTTGTAATACATAAGGGATTTGATCCAGATTATCTTTGTACATCCTTTTCATTGTTTTAGGATGTTTAATCATCACATATGAGCCTGAGAGTTGAATTTGGGAATAAAACTTTAGCTCTACCTAGTGCAACTTGGTAATATGATTTGGAGCAATTTCTTCTTTGAAAAAAATCTTGCAATCAATGTATGCAAAAAATATTTTACTTATGTTCGTTACCCTTACTAGTGGTTTTAGAGACGCCAATGCTCAAATATGTCGGCTTTCTTCTTCTTCATGTAGCATTTTCTTATTCTATTCCGTAAAGGTGCTAATCTAATTCCTCAATTATAGGCAAATGAGGATTCCAACTGCTATAGCTTTGATTGTAGAAAGTTTGGTGAAGCTACGTGTGTTCACATGGATCATGTTTCTGCTGTGTAAGTTGATAATTCTGCAATTGGAATATTCAGTGTGTAAACTTTATATACTAAATTTCCATTCTTCCTATTGTATATTTAGTGTGGAAACTTTGTGTACCTAACTTCCATTCTTTTGTTTCTCAGGATGGATATTGATTATTCTCCAACTGGTCGAGAATTTGTCACTGGGTCTTATGATAGAACTGTGAGTTCCCTTTTGCATATGATTAAACTCCATTTCATCTTTGTTTGTGTAAATATAGCCTTAGTCCTCTTAAAAAAAAAATTTCCTTTGCAGGTGATGATTTTCCCATATAATGCTGGTCACAAACGGGAGATATATCATACGAAGAGAATGCAAAGGTTTGGCTTTCATGCATTCTTTCCCTTATTTGGTTGCTCATATTTGTTGAACATATGTTATTAGCTTTCATATGCCAATCACTGCACTATAACTTTATGTTGATCAACTTCAATATTCTGACTCTTTTGTTTCCCTCGTCCTGCTTTTTATGTAGGGTGTTTTGTGTCAAGTACAGCTGCGATGGTAGTTATGTTATTTCTGGGAGTGATGACACTAATCTTAGGCTTTGGAAGTCTAAAGCATCGGAACAATTGGGAGTTGTAAGAAATCTCTTCTTTACCTCATGTTTTTGTTGCCTTGGGATTACAGCACGGCTTTTACCTTGGTACTCGGGAGTTATTCTTCCATTACCTGTATCCGACATGAACCCGTTATATCCTTGTATAGTACATTACACCTGACAGAGCTTTTTTTATTTCGTTGGGTAACCCTTTATCTCTTAGAAAAGAAAGAACGCATAAATTGGTTTGACCACAGAATTTTGTTCTTACCATGCATGCTATCACCATCACCAATATAGGCATGAAACTCACAGATATAAACATTTAATTATCGTCATCCAGCTTCTTCCAAGGGAACAGAAAAAGCACGAGTATCATGAGGCTGTCAAAAACCGCTACAAGCACCTTCCCGAAGTCAAGCGTATTGTGAGGTATAAAAGGATGATGCCTGCTGTTATTCGTTATGTCTTATTAAAATAATGAATTGTATTTGAAATGTAAAATGGTTTAATCATTTTTAGCCTCTGTTTCTCATCTATCTGTTGTTCTGAATGGTGATTGTGTAGGCACAGGCACCTACCAAAACCAATATACAAGGCAGGTAAGCAAATTCGTGAACAAAATGAATCTCAGAGAAAGAAGCACGAGAAGAGGAAGGCCCACAGTGCCCCAGGAAGCATCGTTCAAGAGCCATTACGTAAAAGAAAAATCATCAAAGTCGAGTGAAGAGTATGTGTGGGTTAATGTTGGTAATCGGCTTCTACATATTTGTGAGCTCCATACCATTGCCTTCACAGTATGAAGCATTCCTCACCATGGACGTTGGTGCGGTCTCTATAGTGGCTTTAACGAAGGATAGTTTATAGAGGTTGGTTCGAGTAACGCTAGGTCAAAGTTTAGTTAAATTCAAATTCATAGAGGAATATTGTGTTTCGCCTGGTTGGTGGCCTTGTGAAATGTTTCATGTGGAAATGTTCAGCTCCCGATCTCAATGTAGTTCGGAATTTTTGATGAAACGTGTTTCGGAATGTTCAGAATGTTTATACATTTCATAGCAAAGCATGTTGTCAATCTTTAACTCAGATTTGAATTGAAATGTAGTCATGGTTTGATTTGTTAAAGGAGTAAGATTCTGTCTCCTTCCATCTACTCTCACCTCCCTATTTTTTTTTCTTTCTGTAGTGAAGTCAACATAAGATGATGCGGCTTAATTGTGGCTGTTCAAATAAGACGGGATTGGAGGGAAGTGAAATTTGGAGGACAGAGAACTCTACTCCGTTAAAGAATTGGGCGATGGGTAGGTAAAGGATGTTCATTACCAAATACCAAAGCATGTGTATCTTGCTTTTTATCTCCATGATTTTTCATATACGGATCACCGCTACAAAGAATCAACTGAATCAGGTTAATTATGTATGAGATTATTTTCATTCTTTATTGAAAAAAAGAAAAATTTGGGGTAAATTACTGCTTGCCCATCATCAAGTTTGTGTTTGATTGCAATCGCATCATTATTTTCAAAACATTACAATCTCATATACAAACTTATAATTTTATTGTAATATTTAAAAGATGATGTATGAGATTACAATTGAACACAAATTTAAAAGAACAAATTGCAACTTATCCAAAAAATTAATCTATTTTGGAAATGAATTTTCTTAAAAAATTGAATGATTTAGATCATATAATTACAATGTGAAGTTGCATACCCCAATGGATGGAGTTTGAGCATTTAAACTAAAGAATTGAGGATTCGGGCTACACCACATAATAAGTTATCCATAATAATTTGGTTACGAATCCGTTATAATGAAGTCAAATCTAAAACTTTTTATTTTTAAATAATAAAAAAAAAATTAGACCATATTATTAAGTAATTTAAAACAAAATAAAAAATCATGAGAACCTGGTTATTTGTCAAAAAAAAGAAAGAAAAATATCAACTTGGTTAATGGCTTTTAATCTGGACCACATAAAAAAATCATCAACAAAATACATAAAAGTCGCAGGCAAATACAAAATAATTAAAGCCACAGCACGGCTGTTCCTGAGTGTCTTCCATGGCTTTCACAGCTGCTCCTCCTCAGGCTTCACACACTTTGTTCCTCAGAAGCCCACCAGCAACAACAACAACTACAAGAGCAAGAACAGCAACCACAACAAGAAGAACAAGAAGCCATGTGAGTGTACACGTGTACGCGTCTCAGGGGCCGAGCAACCGCGACAGGGCCCCGCCAGGAGTTGATACAAGAATCCATTGGGAAAATGACGACGAAGGTTGGATTGGAGGAAGCAGCAGCAGGAAAGAGCAGGCGGAGCAAGAGCCGGAGTCGGAGCAGCAGAAGAGCAATCTCTTGGGAGACAAGTTTGCTGATTTGCTCAATGACTCCATTTCTGATTCCCATTACCAGTCAGTCTCTCCTTCTTCTTTTCTCCCTTCCACTCATTTTTAAACTCATTTTCTTTATGTTTTATGTTTTAGAAAAATTATTTCCTACTATTTAGAGCAGGTATAGGGATCGTTTGGAAGTGTTTTTAAAACAGTTGAATCCGCTTTTAATGAAAATGTTTTTGGAATCAATTCTTAGTAAAATTGCATATGAACCCTAAAAAAACACTTTTTATTATTCTTGCAAGAAACGCATAATTGGCTTTTGGCAAGAAGCGCGCCTTAAGCGATTTTGGAATCTAAAAAGTTTTTTTTATAAAAACACTTTCGGTTATTTTAAAAGCAGTTCAAAACACGTGGGACATTAAACAAATTTAAGTTTTTGAGTTTCTTACTACTCAATGCTCTCTGATTCATTGTCAATGACACCAAAAAAAAATTTCAGGTTCTTAGGGGTACCTGCAGAAGCTGATTTAGAAGAAATCAAAGCCGCTTATCGAAGACTATCCAAAGAGTACCATCCGGACACCACTGCTCTTCCCCTCAAGACTGCGTCCGAAAAGTTTGTGAGGCTACGAGAAATTTATGATGTGTTGAGCAACGAAGAGAGCCGTAGGTTTTACAACTGGACCCTCGCTCAAGAGGCTGCAAGCCGCCAAGCGGAAATAATGCGAATGAAGTTGGAGGATCCTTACGTGAAAGCAGTAGAGACGTATGAACCTGTCCCGGACATGGTTGATCGTCTTGGTGGAAAGAACATGGCGCTGGGCGATCAAGCGATGACAGCCCTCACCATCGATGTTTTGATCATCGTTTTTGCTATTTGTTGTATCACATATGTCATCTTCTTCAAAGAGCCGTACTACTAGTACTACAAGCTAGCTTGACAATCAAGTAACATAGAAATAGCATACTTCATTGTTATAGCAAGTGATACAATGCACATTTAAAACTGCTTCTTTCTTCGCTCCCCACCTCGTTTGCTTTTCTTCGTTACATGCTCTACTTTTGCTGGAAGATAATTGTTGCAGCAGAGATCATCTCGGTTTTCCTCATCGTTACCACATCTCCATAACGGGAAGAATAAAGAAAGACCATTTTCTTTCATTTCTGAGCATGCTTCAGTATGTACTTAGCAAACTCCCATTCATTGGTACCATCTGAAACCTGTATCACTACGTCTTGAAGCTGATCCATACAAGCAAGATTACGGGATTTGTAGTAGCTCATATTACACCTCGATGCCTGGAAACGCAACAAGAAAATCAACTGACTTGCTTTCGTCAGTGAGAGAGAGAGAGAGAGAGAGAGAGAGAGAGAGAGAGAGAGAGAAGAGAGAGTACACAATGCTATTACTTACACTGTTTGATGCTGGCCATCGTAAGGATGAAACAGACCGTATGCACAATTTACGCGAACTAGTCATTCCATTACGAAGAGAGACCATTGCCGGGACTAGATCACCATCACTCAAGCTCCTAGTACGCAGATCCAAGAAATATCATCTAATGTTGGCATGGAACCTTTGTAATTGGTTATGAAAATTTTCTGTTAGTTGTGAGAATAAAAAATTTAACTTTTTAACCTTGGAGTAAAAAATTTCCTGTTAGTTGGGATAATGGACGATGATTAGTATACGTACATGTCTCAATTCCCTCTAATACAGAAGAGAGGAAAATTGAAGATGGAGTTGAACAAAATTAGCAACTTGCCATGAGATGCTATGTTAGAAATTTGTGTAAACTCCATTTAACACACTCCAGATTTTTAGGTGGTTTTCAAATTGGGACACGAGTTCTATTTTGGTATCAGTCTATACCATCCTCATGTTTGAATGTCTAATCCTCCACTAAATTGACGGTTTTTATTTTATTTGTCAATGTGAAGCAAATGTGACTTACACGTTAACCCCTACACGGGTCACACATCCACTAGTCATCAACGTAATGAAGAACAGTAAATTAAACCGGGCATAAAAGATAGGGTAATGCTATTCACACACCCCATTTTACCTCCACACACCCTTGTTTGGTCCATTAATCTTCTTCAGTTCATTTGATCCAACAACTGGAAAAATGGGTGTGTGGGCAGCACTAGCCAAAAGATATATATATATATATACACTAAACGTGGTGGTGCATCAAGAATGCCAGGAACGAACTAGAGAAAGCCTTGACACACACAAATTTGTGAGATATTCATTTGTTGGTCAAACAACGATAAACATTCTACATCTTATAGTTTCTTCTGCAGTTAACATGACTGAAAGAGTATGAACTTGTATCTTTAAACAAACATGATCCCGTTCTCTTTAATGGTATCAAGAACAATCCCAAGCTTACCTTCAATCCGTTCACCTTTTCGGGCCTCATAAGACAAAGCATATACATCGGCTTCCTTCGATCGCTCAGCAATAAGCCTCCCTATAACTCTGCACGCGTTGTGATCTGTGAGTGAAGGTAAGTTGCTCCGAAGATCCTTGGCGTTGGTGGTAGCAACTGATATCACTTTGCTTGTTCCCCGATGCATCACTTTTGCGTGGATAAACTTTTTCGAAAAGAAAACATTTAGTAAGAATGGCCTCATATACATATCAGTCTTCTGTTTCCAGGATTTCCTGTTAGGCTTCTTTGCAGCTTCACCTCGAGATCTCCGGGTCCATGCAGCTCGAACAACAGAATTCTAAAATCACAGGTAAAGAGAAAGTGAGTGTGAGAGAAAGATGCCCAAAACAACAGGATTGTCCAAACAGAAGTGCAAGGATTAGTAAGAACGGACTTGGCACATGACAAATACAATCCAGAACTGCCCGACATCCAAAAGGTTTTTTCCTTGGTTTTAAATCACGTTGAAGAACCTTCAAAATTTTCTTTCACCGAGTCAGGAAAGGGATAATCAGCAGAATATATATGCTGCTGGAAGTCCCTTCCACACAAAGGTTAGAGGACTTTTGGTAGCAGGGTGTTAATTGAGTTTACCAAGTTTAGGCACAAGATTTCACTGACATATATAAACCAAGAAAAGCCTTCCTTGTTTACAAGAAAAGAAAATTGGATGCAAACGTATACGATAATTTTGATACCAAGCATCCCACTAATCGTTTCCCCTTAGTTAGATGTCACTACACAACCAATGTTTAAAAGGCGAAGGAGAAGCCAGGCGTTTCATGGATAGTCACACCTAGGTGATAGCCACGAGACATGAGGCTATAAAGTTATTATAATACTTAATACATGTAAAAATATCAAGCAAGTATGCCAAGCAACCAAATATCTTACTATTATTATTATTTCTCTAATTCACATCATATTCATAATAAACTAAGTTAGAAACATAAAATTAGCTTGAATTTCATAAAAGCCCTGCCCAAAACAACGTTGTTTTGGGTTTGGACTTTTAAAAAAAAAAATTCAAATGCCCAAGTCGCCTAGGCACCTGAGTCGATAGCCTAGGCCACTCCAGCTGGGCAGAGGCGTTTTCTTCATAGCCCCGCCCCAAAAACTGCCTAGGCGAATCTTAAAACTAGTTTTTTAAAACACCGCTACTCATACAGCCACAATTTGAAGCTTCACCATTTACTGTGGCTGACTCCTTCCTTCACTCAAAATCTACTCTTATCTAGAAATCAAGATTGAAACCACCAGTACCCCACAACTCTCACTCAAATCAATCTGCCGGTTGTTTCCGAATCATAAACTGCAAGTATCCTTTATTTTGATTTACCATTACAACAAGATGATATTCTAAACAACTCTAAATTACGGAAAAGGAAATTTGAACTTTAGTGGACCCTCGCCAACTAGCCTAACTCATATCTGCATAAACTATTGCAACTATTCTCAATGAGTTCACTAACATACATACATACATTTTGAGGAACCAAACCATTTTGTTAAAATCCCATATCAGTAATACTGCAAACGCTTCAAGCCTTCAATTATATAATAAAAATTGAAATTGATATCTTCCTTCCTTTATCTAAACTCCAAAGATAAGGAAGAATTTGAAGAATAAACGAACATACGTAGTTTTTGTATTTGGTACTGAGAATTGAGTGCTTTGAGCCAACAGAATATTTGGTGCAAAATCGAGCGCACTCGTGTTTTGGGATTCAACTTAGTGGGATAAGGTTTTGTTGTTGGCGGTGTTGGCACTGCTAATTGAGAGATTAAAGTGAGTGACTGAGTGAGTGTGTTACTTACCCTACTCAGTGTGGGAGTGGGCGGGTCTGCAATGGAGATGTTAATCGGAGGAAAGGAAGAAACCCATGAAAGCTGCTGAGTCGACCGGGTTGGAAGTAACTCGGAGGAGGAGAGGCTGAGCGACCCACAGACACTTAATGGAGGAGATGCTGAGCAGGATATTACTGTCACCATCTCTCGACAATGTCGCACTGGAACGCAGCAGCAGCCTAATGGCTAATGTTTCTCTACTTGCTCACAAATTACCGGGGGAGGACCGGTCTTATAAAAAATGTAACAAAAAAAAAAAAAAAGAATAAACCGGCTATCAAAACCGGTTCAACCCGCTCACAGCGACCAAACAAAACCAATTTCAGCAGTTGTTGCTACTTGCTAGTATTATAGTCCAGTGGAAACGTGATGCGAAGCATCACGGCGTGGGGAACGGAATTGCAAACAGAAAATGGCCGGATGTGAACTGAGTCAAATGGCTTCCGTTTCCGTTCTTAGTTGTGGGGTTTCGGGCTCCTCTTGATCTTATTCGTAATTGAGAAGGGGTTCGAGTCCATTTCCTTGGAACACAAGTGGAACGGATAGGTGAAATTACGTTCTTCTACTCGTAAATTTTGATTCGACTCCTATAAATAACGATTTCAATACCAATTGCATTTCCACGGGGACATTGCTCCCTTTGAGCGTAACGTATCTTCACAGAATAAATTTCATAATTGTTTTATGTTCTTATATGAGATTGTAAAGAACAAGGCTGAAATAGGGCTTGTGTATCAAGGTCACTAATTTTTTTTCTTTCTCCTAAATAATATTCAGAAGTCGTACAACATGCCAACTCGAACGGTGTAATCCAAACTACCTTACCAAAACTACAGAACCTAAGAACTCGATCTTTGATGATGAACCGTTTCAGAGACTATCAAAATTTCCTACTTTACATATCTGAGAATTCAGATTTATATCCACAATGAACTTCGATTTGCGTCGTGGAAGAATGTTTAAACCACATCCAATACATAAGGCACGACTCAATGCTAGTCACTGTCCTCTTGTGATCGCAACCAGGAGAGATACTCGGACTCCTGGGCTGACCGATTTGGTAGTGTTACCCTTTTCCGAACCAACATTGGTATGTCGGGGCACTGTCTCCTACGCCCACCCCTTGGCCTTGACCGGAATTGCTCATCAGCCTCTTCAAAATCCCCCTGAAACTCAAAGCAGTTGATGTTATCCATGTGAATAGATATTGTGACACTGCCTTTAAATATACTTGCTCAAAAGAACATGCAAAAATGCAACACATGAGGGAATTGAAGATTCAAGAGCAAATCTTACATGGGTATAGACATGACATCCAGTCTTCTCATGGTTATCTCTCACATGCTTGTATGCAAATCTCATGCCACAACCTGAGAAGCTACAGACAAAAGGTTTATGCTCAAGGTGTACAGCTCTCACATGTTTAGAGAGATTCGATTTCTGCATACATAAAACCAAATGTCAACACAGAATAACTACACAATATTTTACATATGAAAATAACAAAATTTATTGGTCAACAATTATTTTATGATCAATCTATTCACTGGTATAAATACTAGTTTTCCTTGTTCACTGATCACTTGACTAAACGAAATCATGTTATAAAAGATCTCTCTCTCTCTCTTTTCAAAGTTAGTCAACGACTTACAGTTGTAAACATGCGAAGACAACCCTTGTAATCGCATTTAATTCTTTCTATTGAACCCCTCCCTTCATGTGTGAGAAGATGCCTTTTCATATTATTTCTCAGCTGCTTGACCCCACATATCTTGCAGGTAGCATGTTGGTGGCAGGACTGGATATGGACCTTAAGGCATTGCTCATTGGTAAAGTGTTTCATACAGCCTGGTTCAAAGCAGAATGCCTCCACTGTATCTAGCTTAACTGCATTACGGAAGGATATCAACAGCGTTTAGGATTACACCAACACATTTTCTCATTTTGAAGCCAAAAAAAAGTGTATCTATATGTATCTGCATTATTTCATTGCATTCACAAACAACACACTACAAAACTAGAAAAGAAAAATAGAATTTCGAAACAAAAGCTACCATGGGATTCCTCATGCTTCCGCAGCCTTGAAGCATATCTAAACGCCTTTCCACAACCAATTTCCTGGCATACATGCTGCTTCTGCGCTCCACAATCAGCTGAAGGGCAATCCTCAGTGTGACGTTCATTGACATGCCTCTTAATGTTACCTTGGAAAACAAATTTAATATTGCAGTTCTCAACTGGGCACCCAAAAAGTTTCCCTTGGTGCTGAAGGAGATGGCGGGTCAAGTGGTCCTTTCGTCTGTAGCTGGAATGGCAGTCATCCACTGAACATATGTATGGCCTCTGAAATCAATAAGCTGAAATAAATTGATGAACTCATAAAAATAATTTCAGAATACACTTGAACAGTCATCAAACCTCAAACCAACCAGCGCGTGATTCAGGTTCGCTTGATGGAGCTTCACAGGAGGTCTCCCACCTGGTACTAGTCCATCAAGTCTGAACCTTATCGCATTTTGGAGTTCTTTGTGTGGGATCCAATGCTTCACGCTATCCATTGTATATTTTTCATAAATGTTGATTCCTGCAAAACATATATCTTTAAACAATTCGATCGATGCAAAGATTACACAAACTTCATCCAGAAATTGCAGACAGCGATACGCATAATCAGCAATTGTTAAATGCGTCATCAGACTCATATCATATCACAGTGATACAAATATACATTAAAACCTGCTGCCGGTTTACTGACAACTCGTGAGAGAATAACACAATCCCTCGAAAGATTTCATCGCAAGTAGTCCATGGAAGATTCATAGTCAGCTGACAAGGCATTAATCGCAACACGCAGAATCGAACTCAACCACGCTTATAAATCTCAGCTTGTTTTAATCAGGCGAGACCTAAAGATAAAAGCAAACAATACCTCAAGGGAATGACATTGCAGGTGCTGCTTGAGATGTGCAGGTTTCTTGAAACGGCACCACATTCTTCACAAGTATTGGAATTTTCTTCCCCAACCTCCCCACCTCCATCACCGTCAGCCATTTCCATCTCCCCCTGCATCAAAAATTCAAAAAATTAAAAAAAATTTAACAGACCCAACTTGTAATTTTGGGTTTAGAGGCAAAACAAAGTTGATCCACAATAGAAAAGCTGTCAAAAACAAAGACCCAATTCATCAAAATTCATAATTCGACCGAAAAGAATCAAGATTAAGGAGGAGAAGAAGAAGAAGAAGAAGAAGAAGAAGAAGAAGAAGGGAGTAAAAACCTTGTGGTGTGAGAGAATGTGAGAAGCAATGAGAGACTTCTTGGACCTGCAGATGCCACAGTAGTCGCAGTAATACCGCCTTATGTCTATGACAACAGGCCCCTCCTTCTTCTCTCCTGCCCCTTTATCCATCTTCACCACGGCGTTTGGGGTTTGGAGTTTGGAGTTTGGGGACCGACTGGTTTCTCAAAGGCAATGAGCGCAGTGTTTAGATTAGGGTTTTCATACCTTCATATTGTCGATTCTACCCTTTTCAGTGGAATTTGGATTTGACAATTCTTTACTTTCTTAATGGGCTTTCTTTGCTGGACCAGTCCAGTATGTGAAAACGGCCCATTATATTAGGGCCGTTGTCGAGAGCCCGTACGGTTGCGTTTTAAAAAACGATTTTTTAATCTGTTTTGTTGTACATATAGGATTTTGCAGTCTTATGATTTGAGAATGCATTTGATAGTTTATTCCGATAATGATATTTGAGAAAAAAATAATATTGAAAACATCTGGTTTTAATATCTAAAATATCAGAAAAATAATAAATTAGTGTTTGTTAGTAAATACTTCTGTAAAATAAATTTTAAGATGATGGGGTAAAGTGCTGGTGGCAATAACAAGGTAAGAGGCAATGTTGGTGGTGGCAATAGCAATGGTGGTACATGGTGGTTGTGTTAACGAAAGTTGTGAGGCATGATTGTGGTAATGTTGGTTTGAGAGGTGGTGAGGATCATGGTGTTAAGAGATCGTGGAAAAAGTGGTGGCAATAGCAGCGGTAGCGACAGTGGTGGTGAGACAGTAGAGATGGTGGTGAATGAATGCTTGTGCAAAGAGAAAAAAAAATCAAGGGAGATACGATTATGAAAAAGACTAAAGCTAAGGAGGCTTAAATGTAAATTTGACGGGGCTTGGCTATAGAGTAGTAAATCAGTAATGATATCAATCTTATTTGACAACACGCACATTATGAGGCAGATATATTAGCTCGATAAGATTTGCAGTGTGATCAAGATGTGCTTCATCACATTTTGATCACACTACAATATGTATTTACTAATATAAGACTCGACTCTCACATGAAATTATGTTATGAAAAGTTCTTTTTTTTTTATTAGAATGAGTTGAATGTCTGATAAGATTTTTATAGAAACCCACCCCTTTTGTTGTCTAACCTCTTGTTCAAGCCCTTCTCATTTTATACTTAGTTGGATTGAAGAAATAAAAAAATGTGGATGAAAATGTATGTGTACGAGATAAACAACTCCTACAAACCTAAATTTCGTTGGTATTCTATATTAAAATCAATATGAAACCCGCATATGTATTTACAACTTTCTTTATTTACAATCATGCATTAAAGCATCCAAAATTGGAGATAATCTAACTATGAAGATTTGGCCCCACTTGATAATAAGGTTCTAAAAAACGTTATGAGTTAGTCCGATTGCGGATTGGAGTCTAGCGCTTAGGCAGATTTAATTAAATTTATTATATAACATATAAATATGTACTTACGTACACTCTAAAAAAAATAAAAAAAATACTTCTATTGAGAATTTATCAAAGTTAAACTTAAAACTTAAGCCATATTGCCATCCTCATTGACAAATGCAGCAAAAAATAAGAAAATTCAAATTTGAAAATTCACTAATTAACTAAGTTATTCAAAAAACTCTTCAACTTAATTAAAAAAGATTAAAAACAATGGAACCGCCTAACCCGTCTGACCCCTACTTGATTTTATTCAACGTTTCGGCCTAAATTGCATTGATCCTTCACCACCTAACGCTTAGACCGATTTTTAAAACAGTGCTTGAGAATCATACAGCATTCTCAAGACAAGAAAAATGCTTAATATTTGGAAAATTAAAAATAAAAAGAAAGTGTATTATATTTCTTTCACCTAAAACCACGGACGAGGATTTTCTACTCTCCGAATTTCTCTACCTTTTCATGCTCTTTTATTTGAACGGTCATGATTAAGCTATATCAACATCTTATATTAATTTTTTTATAGAAATAATAAGATAAAAAATAATATGAGAGAGAAAGAAATAGAAGGGGATGAAAATAAAAAGGAAGAGAATTCTCCTCCTCCGAAACCACAGCCACACACTGACACTGTCATCAAATCAAATCAGAGTGGCATCTCCAGTTCCCGTGATTGCAGCCAGCCGCCCGCCCCTCCCACGCGCTCTTCTTTATTATCCTCTCTCTCTTTCCCCCACCTACCCAAAACCTCATCTCCCACTGACACATACACACTCTCTCTGTCATGGTACGTAATCAGTAATGTCGCCGCCTCCTCAGCTCCCGCGATCAGATCTCGACTCCCCTCTCTCCCCCAATCTCTAGAACCCGAGTTCTCTGCTCTTCAATGCACGGCTACAGCCGGCTCGGCAATCCCCGACCCGCGGGCTCTCCGCCGTCCTCCCCCCGCTGCCGCCACGGCCGCAACAAGAACGCAGCCGGCCGCCGTGGGCCCAAGCAGAGCATTCTGGAGAAGGTTGTCGTCTTGCTCATCTCGGTCGTTTTTAAGCGCCGCGCCGTGCTTTTGTTCGCGCCATTGTTGTACCTTTCGGGGATGTTGCTGTATATGGGCACGGTGAACTTTGATGTAGTTAGCTTGAAACATGCGGTTGTTGTGGTTAGTAAGCGGTCGCCTCCCGGCTCAGTGTATAGGAGCCCTCAGGTTTTTCACAAGCTTTGGCCTCATATGCAGGCTGAGAGCAATCACACTCACAATTTGGTGAGTGAATTCTTGCAAACTTTCGATTCGATTCCATTGGGTGGGGGATTCTAAGTGCACCATTTTCTTCTGTATCTGGTGAATTCATGGCAAATTTAGAGCATTATACCAATCTATGTGCATGCTTGTGTGTTAAGTTTGATATGGTCAACTATCTTTTGTTATGCATTAGGGTTTACTACTGATTTGGGTAATTTGATCTGACTGTACTAGGATTGAAAAAGAACACATAGTTTAATCAGAACAAGGAAAAGGATGGTGTGCTTGTCAATCGAATCACTTTTGGTATAGAAATGTAATGTCTTTATATGAAATTGCTGTGATAGGTTGCTCTCTAGAGTAACGTCTTATGGGGGCTCACTTAGGTAGTTACTTATGCACTTCTGCAAATTTGTTGGTTACAGACAATGTGAATTGACTGTATGCTGATATGAAAACGATGCAGTTGATGGCGGTGTGGAATTCGAAAGTGCGGCAAGTTTGGAAGCCTTGTATTAGCAACGATATTTCAAATGAAGGTTTGGTTTTCTCATATGAAGATCACAATTAAACTGAGAATTACGTATTTAAAATATCAAATGGATACATTTATCATACTTGCTACCCAGAATTTTCTTATTCAAACTCAGTATGTGGTGGGTTTTGCAGACTCTGTTACCAATACTCACTAAACTGCACTTTCAAATTGTTTAGAGATGATGCTTCAGAATTAATATGGATTGCAAATGCCTGTAAAGAGTCTATCACCACACATACTCGATAAATGGTGGAGTGGGTGCATAAAAAGTACTAAACAGGATTTGTTCGAAAATGAAAATACCCTGCCACCTGCTGTTGTGCGCACACAACTACACACACGTCTCCCAAGACATATTACTTCAGCTACACACCATTTTAACGCCATGTTTATGCCGTGTGGCAAAGTACTTAATAAAAAGTGTTTGAAACAAAATATGGTATGTTTTTAGTAAGTTAACTTGGGAGGAATTTTAAATCTAAATTTCTGTTATTCTGATTATTGGAAAATAGAATGAATAATTATGTGGTTGTTAAAAACTAAATGAATAACCAAGTGCTGTGTTTTAAATATTTGGACGGAATACAGGACTACCAAAGTCAAATGGTTTCTTTATAATTGAAGCGAATGGTGGATTGAACCAGCAACGTTTGTCGGTAGGTGTGATTACATATAACTGGAATTCATTTTCTTGATTGGTATGGCTTTGTTGATTTGTTATCAATTTTTCTTGGACTTGGGTGGCTGCCATGGTTAGAGTTTGCTATCTGTGTGTTGTGGTTGGATTCTTTTTTTAATTGGTTGGGTTGCTTTGAATGCATATTGTCATTGTTTTTGTGATTTTGATCTTTGCATAAAGATATATCAATCACCGAGTTGCTTTGAATTTGAACCAGACATTTGAACAAGAATCTACATGATCAATGGCCTAAATATCAGTGTGCCAACATAACATTCTGGACTGTCTACCAAACTTACATTTTCCTTTATCTACGTGTGTATTTCAACTCATTTATTTATATGATATTCATGCGAGCCCAAAGCCATCCCTGTTATTGTAATTTTCAGTGTCCAATTGTTATTTGTTCCATCAAATTACATTTGGACTTGGACAAAAGGATTCTGCATGAAATTCATGAATAGCTGACAATAGAAACTTGTGTCAAAAAACATGTCTTGTGGATCCGATTTTTCCTTTCTTTTTCTCTGACAGTTTTCTTCACGGCCTCAATAGATTTGTGATGCAGTTGCTGTGGCTGGACTATTGAATGCAACGCTTCTGATTCCAATTTTTCATCTAAATAGTGTCTGGAAAGACTCAAGGTGATTACTAGATTTATTGTACCATTAAGATTCTGATCTAATCATCATCATCTGCATCACCACATACATGTAGATTTTTATTTTATTCATCGTTCTAAATAGTTTAGCATGATTAATTCAGAAAGGTATAACTAGGTTAACTTAGTTTCTACATTAGCCACGACAAGTTGACAACCGCAAAAAAGCCTTATCCAAACTATTTGGTTAGATATGAATTGCCAAATTTTGGCTGATGCACATTTTTGAATAAAAATAAAACTAAGCAAATGGGAATTCTTCATTTGAAGTCTGTGTAGCCTGCAAGTGAGGGAGTTATTCTCACTGTAATTCAGTGTTTTTCCTTCTCCAATTTTTTTATTTTTTAAATGAATTTGATTTAAGTTTAATAATTGGATCCTTGTGATTCTGTGTCAGTCTTTTGGCCCTCCTTGATTCATGTAAAAAATTATTAGTTACTTATGGCTTGAGTTATAGCAAACTTCACATAGAGGGAGAGCTCAACTGTGATCCCCCTCCCACTTAGACCTTGGTCTTCTTTCAGCCAAAAAGAATAACACCATATGGTGGCTTATAATGGAGGTAGTTGATGAAAAAGTGCTTGCATGTGTATTGGATGCAACATACAATTTGACCTGGCACCCTCTTCATTGGTGCATGGTTGTCTAGGAGATCCTAAGCTTTGAAATTTGACGACTGAGAGTATCCGTAAAGCATGGCAGTAAAAATCTAAAATATTAAAAACTTGTCATGTTTTGATGTTTAAGGTATTGACCATTTTATTTTCTACTTGTTGCAGCCACTTTGGGAACATATTTGATGAAGATTTCTTCATTCATGCTCTCAGAAATCACGTGAATGTGGTTAGGGAGCTCCCAGGGGATATACTTGAGCGATTTGACAATAATATAAGCAACATTGTGAATCTGAGAGTGAAAGGTTGGTCAAGTCCAGCTTACTATCTTCAAAAGGTCCTCCCAAAGTTGGAACAAATGGGGTATGTGTCTTGCCTGTATTGTTGTTTGTAGTTAGTTTTTCTCCCATTTTCTTTCTTTCTTTCTATCTTTCTATATCTATATTATAATGTGTTTTACCTTTTAATTTTTTTAATTTTGAGTCATGCACTTGCATTACATTTTATGTGACAGCTATATATAGTTTCTCTCAATCCGTGTTGCAGGGCCGTGCGAATTGCACCTTTTTCCAACAGATTGGCTCTGGCAGTTCCTTCAAAGGTCCAAAGGCTTAGATGCTTAGCGAATTTTGAAACACTGAGGTTCTCAAATTCTATAAGAACGCTTGCAGATAAAATGGTTGAAAGAATGGTTAAAAGTAGCTCCCAGAGAGGGGGAAAATATGTTTCAGTGCATCTTCGATTTGAAGAGGTGTGTAATTTTTGCTATCCTTATAAATGAATCATTTCTGATTTCTTCTGTGACTGTAGTATCTTTTAAATGAACAATTTCTAACTTTTTATCTCTCTTTGTCAAAGGACATGGTAGCATTTTCTTGCTGTGAATATGATGGCGGGGAGGAAGAGAAACACGAAATGGATATTGCTCGAGAAAGAAGTTGGAGAGGAAAATTCAGGAGAAGGGGTAGAGTAATAAGGCCAGGTGCAAATCGTGTGGATGGGAAGTGCCCTTTAACTCCATTAGAGGTATAATGCTATTCTTTCTTTCTCCTTCAGTTTAAGCTGTGAATCATTCTGCTACTTGGGTTTTTGAAAAATATTTTAAAACGTGGATAACTAAGTTTCTTTAAAAGAAAACTCTTGTTCAGTGTTCAGATATCTTTTGCTGATAATTTCTACTTCTGCTAATTTAATATTTATAGGGGTCGGTCCTGGCTTGGCAAAATCTTAAGAGGCTTGTGAACCACTTGTAAATATTTTATTTAAGGAAAATGCAAATTTGTGTTGGGCTCTCATGCATATATCCGTCATAGTCAAAATCCTCCAAAGCGCAAATACGTGTAAATATTATATTTTAGGAAAGCACAAACACTTGAATGTATTGGCCTCTTATGCATATATCTGTCATAGTCAAAATACTCCAAAGAACATGCTCAGGACCTTAGCTTAAGCTAAATTTTTTTAGCTTATCCAGTCTTCAAATGGTCTAGAGGTAATTATAGCTCTTGGTGAGTGGTTTTCAAGTTGCTTGCAAGGCTTGGCTTATTCGTAACCCTAGTTGCCAACTTTAGTTGGGGTCGTGCATGATTAGGACCAGGACTTCAGCCTTCAGCTCTAGTGGCTTACCTTTTTTATGACTTAGTCCTCAGCTTTAGTGCCTTTCCTTTTTCTATGATTTCCCTGTGAATATAATTACGAATGTTGCTGATCAAATCATCTTCATGAATTGTAGGTTTGATGTTAATTATTAAGTTGTGATTGCAATGTTGGATATGATTGACCATTTTGATGCTGTTTATCTTTCTTTTGGTGGTGTAGTAGGATATGAGCTTGAAAGCAATTGGGGTTGACACAAAAGAGATTGGAGTCTATTTAACAATTTGTGGTCTTTAACTTAAAATATGAGAACTGTGGTTGTGGCTGTAAATAGGGTTTACTGGTCAAATCTCTTCCCTTCAAAATGAGTCGTTTATCATCATTTTGCACTTCACTGACTCTGTACTTCCAAATCTTGGTAGTCTTTTTCTGCTTTTGTGGGTTTTCAAAATCCCATGAATTTCGCAGTTTTTTGGGTCTGTCCATCCTGTTTTGAATATGATCTGAACGATGTTCATCCCCGAATCAGCGTAGCTGAGCTGCGAAACAGCATGCTTGACAGCTTGGCGTTGGTCTAGAATCTAGGGTTCCTGGAAAGTTTTGCTTGCTGGAAGATGAGTTTTTGGAATTGAAAGGGCTTGGAGATTAGTTTAGATAGATTGCGTCTCTTTTGCTGGACAGTGGTTTTGCTTTTGGTGGAGGTGGTGGGAAAGAGAGGGTTTTGGCGGGAGGGGCATGGGGACTTTTTTTGCCCCTCTGAAGGTTTTGTATTTCGGTTTAAATGAACAAAATGTTAATGCCTCATCATCATTATTGTTTTGACTAATACATTTTTTGTTGATTTTTATTTTGGATGAACATGGTCAAATTTTGTCCGATAGCTGGTCTGGCCATGGCTGGACCAAGTACAGAACATAAAGCTAAAGTTCATCCTAATAGGGATTAGTATTGAATTCTTTCTCAACCTTAGTGACTAATGAAGTATCTGGTGCTGTAGGTAGGAATGATGCTCAGGGGTATGGGATTTGATAATACCACCTCAGTTTACGTTGCAGCTGGAAAAATTTATAAAGCAGAGAAGTACATGGCTCCTCTTAAACAGATGTTTCCACACTTGGAAATGAAGGATACACTGGCAACTGCAGAAGAACTTGCTCCTTTTAAGGTATCGTATGAATGCAATTACATCTCCAACGAATTACGCATCAGTCACATAGAACAAAAGCAAACATTAGCTTCAAACTAGTGAAATATTTATTATACCATTTCTGCAGGAGATCCAGTCATCTAATTTTACTCCTTTTCATATAATAATAGACTTAGCTCAAGGTAATTTTTTCAATGCTAAATTTTCTGATGTAGGGCCACTTATCTAGGTTGGCGGCTCTTGATTACACGGTTTGCCTCCATAGTGAAGTATTTGTCACCACTCAGGGAGGAAATTTCCCCCACTTCTTGATGGGTCACAGGCGGTATCTCTATGGAGGACATTCAAAGACAATCAAGCCTGATAAAAGAAAATTAGCACTTTTGTTTGATAATCCCAATATCAGGTAACGTGTGGTTGAAGTGTTAAGTTAAATTTGACTTCATCTGTTCAGTTTCATCCATGCAACCTAAAACACGTAGCGGTAACTAAAAAAAAAATAAATAAATAAACCACATATTTTAAACTCTGTTGAATAGTTTTCTAAGGCACGTCTTTGCTTTCTTTGCCTTTCTACGTTTTGACTTGTGCATGTTGCAAATGTTAAAACTCGATTGAAAATGCAAAAACAATCTGAATAGTCGTACAATTCTAACATTTTGTTTCTCTTTGTGTTGCGCTGGGAATGTGTATTGTTACCATGCATTGCTTATCTTTTTGACCTTTGTTAACTCCAAGCACCTCGGTGTTCTCTGTAATGGTTTCAGTATGGTTGTCGCTTCCATAGTATATCCAGATTAAACTAGCAAATAAAAATGGGGCAACAAATGATATACACACACACACACACACACACATACACACACAAAACGACATGGATGTAATTTGATTACTTCCTCTGAGTGGTCGTTTGTTTGCACTAGAACGCATCGTAGACAAACAACTTTAACATTTATATTCATCCCTATTTCGTATACTGCAGATGGGAAGATTTCAAACGGCAGATGCAAGACATGCTTCGCCACAGTGACCAAAAGGGTGTTGAATTGAAAAAACCCAGTGCGTCGCTGTATACATTTCCCATGCCAGATTGTATGTGTAAAGAAGCAGACGCTAGAAATGAAAGCGGTAACGAAACAAACAAGACTGATTTGAATACATAAAATTGTTCACAAATTACGATCTTTTGTTCACCTGTAATTTATTGTATCATTAAAATTGTTTGATTAGAAAAATAGTGTATCATGTAGTTTGTTACTCAATTCGTTGTATATGTACAATAAAAGATCAAGTGAAAATTCTTTTGTATCAATGAGATTACTTTAGATGGTCCTAGTTAAGCATTTCTTTTTTGGGATGTTAGGTTTAGAATTTAGATTTTTTATTGGAAGGATAATTGAATTGATGTTATTTTTCAGAGCAACTTATATAGAATAGGTTTATTGTCACGTGACTTTCAATTACAATAATGCAATGTCATGTAGTCATCGTGACAATCTTTATTTTTGTAGTCGGTTTGTTCCTCTATTTGTTACATATTTTGTTTTTCTTCCTTTGTCCTTCACAATCCAACTTTTTACCTTGTTAACAAAGCGGGTTTGATCATTCAGAGTTTAATTAGCTCCTGTGGTATTACTTTGTTGGTCTGTATAATTTAGGTTTGTGGACATTGTATATATTTTGGTTTCGTCTTGGGTCATGATAAGGTTTCCGCTTTCATTCTTGTCAATTGCTGTTCCTTTTTTGTCTTGATAAGAGTTGTGTTTGTTAGATTTATTGGGTTTTTTTTTTCAAAAAAAAAAAAAAAAAAAAAACACACACACACACACTAAATAGCGTCGATGAACAGTACTCCGATTTCCTAGTTTGCATATGCATCTAAATCTTTCTGCATCCAGAATCTGCATGGCTTTGGCGGAACCGGATTCCAATAATATGAGCTTAAGGATCAAATGATTCAGATCGTTAAAATTTGATCTAACGGTTACAAATAGGGTCTTTATAAAAGTTATAATAATTGTAATCGTTGAATTAAATTTCAATGGCTCCTATCAAATGATCCTTATGCTCAGATGATTGGGATCCGGAGAGGATCCGGTTTCGGCTTTGGCATCCTGCATCGGCAATCTACATCTAATTTCGGCATGTGCATGTGCTTATATCTGTAATGCATCTATCTGTTTGCCTAACAACACCTACATCTGTTTGTCATTTTTTTTGTTGGTTGGCAAACTCATGTTTTTTACCACCTGAGTTTGACGGGGAGTGTTGAAATTTATTAATTTATTTAGGAAGTTAATTTTATATTTGATTTGATTTTGTATTATGGTACTTTTAATGTTTTATATTTTAGGTTTTCCAATATAGCTTGTAGTTAGTACGAGATACAAGTTGGACAAAATATAATCCTTTGGTATGTAGTCACCATGACAATTTTTTTCAATGAAAAAATATTATTTTCAGTTCTTGTGGTTGGTTTGTTTCTTGATTTGTTTGTTATTGTTCTTTTGTTATTCGCACCTTGATTTTTACCAATTTTAATACCACATGATGTAACATATGATATATTTGATAAGAATGGGAAGACCACAGTTTGGCAAACCACCAAAGATCTACTAGCTTTTTTCTTTCGGCAAACATTCAATAAGATACCATGCATAACATTGCACCTACTTACCATATTATGCGATGCTATACATGATATAAAATGTGATAAGACTAACATTATTCTTCTTGCTATGCATACCAGATACTTTTCCCTAATTGATATCCTTCCCCACTATCCAATATTCACTATGATACCCTCTCTTTTTGACAAAACAAAATCCTTTTATACTTTTTGAGGACCTTTTGAAAATATTGTTACCATTGGGAGGGAATAGCATAAAATATATGACTCGGAATATTCCTCTTTAATTTGTTCCCAAATTTTAAAATTATGGTACACAGTAAGATAAGACTGTTGGCCAAAAGACAGACATGCCCCTCGAGTAAGGCACCACCATGTAAGGAAACCTCAGCCCACAGGAAAAATAATTTTAGGCGATCGGGGCAATTCAGCAATTGTCTTAATGCAGTGTTTTCTTTCTACAGAAAAAAACTTTCAAGCAACTAATCTATTTTTTATGTTATTTTCTTATAAATAAAGTGAATTTAAGTGAGATACGAATAATGAGAGTATTTACTCTTGATGAGAAAGACTTTTACTGCTTTTAAGTCACACACAAATTATTAATTAGATAGTTTCGTAACTAGTAAAATGAGAATTAAACCGGTTAGTCTGGACTAAAGTAATGTACCACTTGAGTTTATAAACCCCTAACTATAATTCAGAATGCTTCAAATTAATATCGTATTTGTTAGTAAAGAAAATATAATTGGAAAAATAAAACGCCGATGTGGAAGCATTTGAAATGTTGAATTGATTTGAAATTTTGATTCACGCTTATGAGTGCCTATTAACCGTTAATAAACTTAGTTCCATTCCACGTCATAAAATATCTTAAAAGGAAAAGTGGTTTGAATTATCAATTATGAATGGAAAAAGAAAATCCCACAAAGGTAAGGAAATAGGAATGTGACGTAAAAGTAGAGCTACCTACCAAAATGGAGCCATATCTGTAACCACTAACCACTCGTCTTTTTCACCAACTCGGTCAAATCCTTCCCTCCCCACCTCATAAATCAAACCCTCCGACTCTCTCTCTCCTCTCTCTCTCCCCTATGAGTAATCTGTCTGTCTTCTTACATATAAATCTCTTTGCTTCCCTGCTATTTCCACAACCAAAACTCTCTCTCTCTCTCTTGCTTCTTATCTCTTTCACCTCTTCAAACAAAACACCACAAACTCTCTCTCTCTCTCTCTCTCTCTCTCTCTCTCTCTCTCTATATATATATATATATCTATATACCTATACACACACAGAGTTACTGTTGTATTGTATCTGATCCAGAAGAAGAAACAGATGGGGAGAGCACCTTGTTGTGAGAAAGCTCACACCAACAAAGGGGCATGGACGAAAGAGGAGGATCAGCGCCTCATCGACCACATCCGCCAGCACGGCGAGGGCTGCTGGCGCTCCCTCCCTAAAGCCGCCGGTACGTATATTCATCCATCCAACAATTCAGTTTCAATTCAATATTCCTCCGTCTATGATCTATCATTAAAAAATTCGATTTTTGTTCATGTATAATTTTATAGGGTTGCTCAGGTGCGGCAAGAGTTGCAGGTTGAGATGGATAAACTACCTCCGCCCTGACCTCAAGCGTGGCAATTTCACACAAGAAGAAGATGAACTCATCATCAAGCTTCATAGCTTGCTTGGAAACAAGTAAGTAACCAAATCACCCACTTTTCTTCAAGCGGTGGATTGCCTGCGTACGATTGATTTGTGATTTGATTGGATGTGTGTAGATGGTCATTGATTGCGGGTCGATTGCCGGGAAGAACCGACAACGAGATCAAAAACTACTGGAACACACACATCAAGCGAAAGCTCATCAGCCGTGGCCTCGACCCTCAAACCCACCGCCCGCTTAACCAAACCACAACCGCCGCTTCTGCTGCCACGCCCGCCTCTCGCTTGGACCTGAGAAATCGTTCTTCGCCATCGTCCGCTGTATTTGATCACAAAACCATCAAAAACAACAAATTTGAATTGTTGAAGCACCCCAAAATGGAGCATGAATACTACAATTACAATATAGAATCGGAGGCCAATTGCAGCACCACTACCGGCAGCGGTACCACAACCGAAGAAGACCAAAAACAACAGAACAAGTATAAGTGTTCTGATCTCAACTTGGATCTATCAATTGGGCTAGAGCCGTTTCAGTCCGAGCCAACTCGGGCATCGTCTGGGAACTCGGCCGAATCAAGACTGCAGCGGATCATAGTTCCCTGTAATAGTAATAATAATCATCAGTTTTTTGGGAGAGTGCAGTCGACGGCGGCGGTGGCGGTGGCTCAGGCTGTGTGTGTGTGCTGCCAGGTTGGATTTCAAAGCAGTGAGGCATGCAGCAATTGTCAGTGCACCAGTAACAATGGCTTCTACAGATTTCACAGACCTGCTTTGAATCCATAGCACCATTTTATTATTTATTTATTTTCTTTTTTTATCTTCTTAAATACACATTTTGATAAGTTAAATACCTTCACTTTCGAATTTATTACTTTCTGGATCTTGTATTGTACGGACGTAGAATATGAAAGAACAATAATCATTTGGAAATCGACATTTACTTATGTTTGAATTCCTCTATCATTTACATATTTGTTTACATTTGTGGGGATTTAATGTGAATTATTCTACTCTAGTGGTTTAGGATGACTTATATGGAATTGTCAACGTAATGTTTCAATCAAATAATATCATCTGTAAATTTATCTTTCACAACATGATAACATGTTTCATGAATTGCTCTCGTGGTGGAAAGGTGTACGTATATTTGAAATTTCATTCAGTTTCACTTTTATGTAGCGAGGCTTACTTTTGAAATATATACGTAATAACTATATTTTACAAGCTTTAAATTTGAGATGATCTTCAAAATGAGCCATGATGTTTTAATTTTCTTGCATTGCATCCTGAATGTTTGGAAGTGTATCAAGTTACACCTTTTGTCTCTTTGAATTTCTAATCCTCCCTAAATTGATGAGTTTTTTTGTCAACGAGATGCAAATATAGCTTACACGTCACGTTGTATAAATTTTTTGAGAGGTCATGCTACGACTGACTTAAGTTTTGGTCATTCAAGAATTGTTATTTGCATATGCAAAAGCTTATTCTACCACATCTACATTGCATGCGCATTTGACGCACACAGTCAGCAGATAAGTTCGGTTAAAGTCTCTCTAGTGAGCTGTAGTGTTCGGCAACCGGCATTATTCGGGTTCTGAAATTCCATACATCAAATCATATATACTGGTTTGACCCAGAAATGAAAAATCTTATATCTAGTGGGTGGATAACTAAGGCTCGTGTTTGGTACATAGAATTAGAAAAGGATGGATAACCTATTAAATAAAAGGTATGTTAAAAAGAGAATGATAAAATTAGGATGGTACATTTACACATTTATTTTTATCTCGCACACATTTTTATTAAATTTTGGTTAATATCTTCTTCAATTTATTCGATCTGATGGCTGACAATTGAGAGGGTTGTGTGAGCAGTAAAAATGTCTGTGAATAGCACTATCCTAAAATCATGATCACGTAGAGGATAGAAAATGGATTACTCGTGAAGAAAATTTATCCATTCCTATCCTCCTTAATATGGTAGGGTCGGAAGGGTTGAATTTTCTGCATAGCTGATCCTCCTCTAATCCTTTCTAAATAAAAATTCATTCACTTCCATCTTTAATATACTTTGAAATGTGTGAGTTTGTTATTTCAATCTAATCATGTATACCAAATCAGTCCTAAGTGACTATTTTTGTGGACTATACTCTATAGTGTGGGTACTTATATTCACTTATATTAAATCAAGATACAATTCTGAAATAGGCAAACCCTATTTATTATGCCAAAGGTAAGTGAACACTGATAAGCTTTTAGGCCCAACATAATTCACTACTATCATCATATTGTTTCAATTTAATCATTTATTATTAAATGTTGAATTTTTATTACAAAAAATCTCAATAATATCAAGCGTGGAAGACACCCATATATATATGTCGGAAATCGACATAAGATTTTATTTTTCTGCACATACTACATTCAAAAGATGTGAAATTGATATGACAGACGAAAAAAAAAATGTGGTGTGATAGTAACGATACTTTCATTTAGGATATAGGAAGATGTGACATATAATTAAGATTGGATAATACGATTACAAAAATGAATTAGCGCTTAATAACATAGTATTATGAAAAAAAAATTAAAATTAATTAACAATAACTCCTAAATAATATATTTTTGTACATGTTTATATCGAGTTTAATAATATGAACTTTCCATAGGGTGCATTTTTAATATGAAATTTTTAATATGTATTTTTTAATATGCATTTTAAAAATGTATTTATTTAATATCCATGTTAAAGTTTGCTAAAATGAATTAAGAGGCTGTATTTGATTATACGATTACACTAAGATTCAATTTTCAAAAGACTACAATTAAATTAAAAATGCTTAAATATTGTTAAGTATTCTTAGCTAGCCCATCATATTGAAAATTCTCGACTCCGCCTTTGATTAAGTACTAACGATTCCTCGTTACTTCATTTAAGAATTATTCTCAATTGAATGACTTATGTATTTACACGTTTTTTTCTTTTTTAAAAGGGGTTAACAAGTGGTTTCGTCACGACAATCTATTTTTGGGGTCGGGAAGAGTCACAAGGACATTTTGGCGTTTCTCTTCATTATCGTATGATTCACCAGCGTCAGAAATTAACCCAAGACATGCCCTCTTAAATACAAATTTGAAATTCATTTCTAACCACTGGATCACACCATGATAGTTATATTTACATGTTTTTAGGATTATGAACTTGTCAATCAATCAAAATCCTACTACTTAGAATAAATCATCAAACAAACTGACTTGTATGTAACCAATTTTGGGTAGATTTAGGTAAGGATTATCATTGATGATACCATATTCTTTTTTTTTTCTTTTCATTTTTTCAACTGAAAACTGTAAGAACCTAACATCCACCAGACCATAGTACAATAAGTAATGAATATTTTATTTATTTATGGGACACCACCTGACCTAACTAGCTTTGGCATCTACCGTTTCTCACTTTATATCACACCTAGACAGAAAGAGAGACATGTGGCATATATTTGCTGACATCTTCTAACTAACTAATTATGCCTACCTTCTATTATTTTTCTTATTATTATTTTGATCAGCATTTTTTTAAGAAATTATTATTGGTATTCTAAAATTCAATTGTACACTTTAAATTTTTTATATTTACAATGAAAAATAATCTTATGAGAAGTACACAATTAAAATTTTGAAGTATCAATAGTAGTTCCCCTTTGTTATAGTTAGGAATGTAAGCTAGCTCGAAACAATTGGAGCCCACCTTGGGTCCGGCTCGTGTTTGACTCATTAAAGTTCAACTCATGAAAAAATCAAGCCAAGCCTAGTTCGACTCGATCAAGAAATAGTCAAGTTTGAGCATTGGTGTGTTTGGCTCGTAAAGCTCGTGAGTTGCTCTAAAGTTTTTATGAAAAACTCGAAGGAAGGCTTGAGCTAAGCTCGGTTGTTCAAGCTTGACAAGTAATTTTTTTTTTTTTTTTTGATAAGGATAATAATAAATAAAATAAAAACATGTCTTCAACTCTTGATTAAATGTTTGGTAAGGATAATATTTTTGTTTTTTTTTTTTTTGTACTTCTCGTATATGCGTATTTAGAGTGCCAAGTCCAACTAATTAACTAAATTAACCAAAAAAAAGTAGAAAATATTGTTTAATAGGATTTTTGTTTTAATTCTTGTGGGCTTCAATGAAAATAGGACTTCAAGTTGACTCTCAAAAAAACCCTAAATCATACAACAAAATAAGCTAAACTAAGATTTAATTGTCGATTGTTCACTGTTCCATGTGCTAATATATGCTTTAGAACTTTTTAGAGGTAAGATATTGCTATAAATTTAGTGCTATTATTTCCATGGTGATTTATACAGAATACTATATCATGATTTTTGTTTTTACAGAACATTATAGTATCATGATTACTGAATAGTGATTACTACATAACACATTTAGACATGTAAGTTTTGATGAAATAAACGTTTGCTAATTTTGTCAACAAATCAAATTTTGACCTACAAGGACTTACGTGGTGCACACAATGGTATAAATTGCACACAAGGGAGATGAAATCATAAAAAACTGGATGAGTTGTCAAGAGTTTACCTGAAACCTCCGTCAAACAAATAAAATCAAGTTCAAAAGGGAACAAAATAACCTTAATTTGATCAAATTATATCAATTGAGGTTTAATTTAGTTAAGAGCTAAATTAAATACTTAGCTCAAATCAAAAAATAAATCCCACAAAATCAATTGCTCGCCTATAAATACTAGGCTCATTTTCAAGAGATGGACTTTAGAAGAACTCAACCCCCTCTGGCCAAAGCAAACACCAAACACCCAAACACTCATGTTCTTCAACAAGCTCGTGGAGAATCAACAAGCACAACAAATGCATGTGCCGATTCATCCCCTACTAAAGGCAAAGATCACTCACCATGTTGTAGGATGAATTGAAGGAAAACTTTAGCTAAATGAAGATTATTTGAGCAACATACATTGATTACTTAACAATTCAAGTGCGGAAGCTAGTACACATGGACTAAAAAACAAATCTCAACCATGAAATTCAAAGCCTAGTTGTGTGGTGAACCATGACTAAACTCAAATTTACAAGAGAGGGTTGAGAATCCATTATGCCTTTATAGATCCTCTTTACATTTTCAAAGGCTTCACCCAAGGGAGGCCTTTATTCCTTTGCTCTCATTTGCTGCTAAGCTTCTTGGATTTAAATGGTGGAATAAGAATCTCCAAGTTCCCAAGATAAGAAACCTCTAATTTCTCCACACCAAGGGGAGATGTGAAGAAGAGATGAGTTTGTTAAACCATTTAACTTATTGAGTTTGACTGATCAAGGCTCATTCGACTATTAAATCCGGAACTAACTTAAGTCTCATTTCGAACTTATTCATTTTGATTACTTATCTTTTAATTCATTCGCAAATCAATGTGTTCCTTCCGTAGTAATTCTGTCAAAATTTTTGTTATGTACTGATGTGACATATAAATGGACCCCCACAAGTCTAACTAAATAAAAAAATAAATTAGAAATAGGTCTAATACTTTAATAATTAATTAAAAAAGTTGTCAACCTAGAAACTCGGTCCCGCAATCACCTTTGATCCACCCCATACTCCTCTACCTCCATCTATGGTAGCCTTCGCCCATTTATTCTCTGGAAAAAAAAAAATTTCTCAAGACACCCATCTTTACACCCTTCATCGAATGGATTAGGATCGAGACCACCTTTGGTGACAGTTTGGATTGGTGATGATTTCTGTGACTCCACCATCAACATTTGGGCAATCAACAACTTCACAACCTTAATCTTGGAGAGCTTGTTGGGCTCTTCCCCATTGATCTTGGTGACACGGAGAACGGCAAGCTCTGCCTTGAGATAATCTCACTGTGCAAAAATGTGTTTTGCCTTAATTAATTATTAAACTCACATTAGCAGATAACATAATTTTTGACATAATTGAGACGGAATGATCACATTGACTTGAGAAACCTATTTTCATGGACTACATTGATCAATTTTCAATTTCAAAGACCATCATGATTGTGTGGGTCAATCTCATGGATCATTTGTGATTAGAACTCTTACATCTTGTGGGCCCCATTTATGTGCCACATTAGTACATAATAGAAATTTTGACAGAATTTTGACAGAATGACCACATTGATTTGTGACATCTATTTTTAGAGACTACATTAATCGATTTTCAATTTCAGGGACCATCTTAATGGTGTGGGTGAATTTCAGGGACCATTTGTGATTTAAACCCTATTTGGAGTGGGGAAATGATCTGTGGGGTATGGCTCCCCTAGGAGGAATTCTTTCTCAAGAATATGGGTATAAATTAAAACTAAAAAAAGTTGGTACAAATGTTTTAAAAAGTTGCAAATTAAAAAATGTGTATAAATTAAAAATATATGATACAATTGTTGGACATAAAATATAAATACATCAAATATAACGTTTCTAACATTAAATATAAATAAATACATTTAAAAATAGTTAAACAATATTTATCCATAATATTCAAATATGTTGATTTGTAAATATTTTATTCTTAAATAATAATGTGTATCAAACTCAAAAAAAATAAATAAAAAATAAATAAAACTTCGACCAATGAAATAAAAAACTGCGGAATAATTGCTCAATCTTGAATTTAATATTGTTTTTTTACCACTTACACATCACTTTTAATTTATAGCATCAAATTAAATTAACTGAACAAAATCAAAATCAATAAACAAAAATTAACAAAAGTACGTAAAAAGTAAAAAAAAAAAAAAAATGTGTGAATAACACTTCCCGTTAAAAATATGAGAGGGGGTGAGGATCGAAACTCAAAAGGATTAATTGGTGCTATATAACATTTATCTGTTAAGAAAGTGGGTCCGAGTGGTTAGGATTTATTTGGTTAACCAGAAAGCATAATAGAATGATTATGAATATAAAATTCTAGTGGGCAGAGAAGGAAAACGGAAGAAGAAGAAGTACATATATGCATGTGACATGTTACATGTTACATGTTCAGAAGGTAGGTAAGCCATCTCCCATATTAAATAATACAAGAACCTAGCGGGAAAGAAATATAATAAAAATGAACAGTTGGTTCGTTAGTTAAGAGTTTGGTAGTGGTGGCGTGACTCATATCACTCAAAGAGAGAAGATCTTGTTGCGAATTTGCATGTGCACATACAGTGAGGGTATGGGATTCCTGCATTAATGTGAAATGCTAATTGGAATCTTTTAAAAGCGGAATTATTTGTCATCTCATATTTTTGCATAATATTTTATATTATTGATGCGATAATTGATGTTAAATTGTAAGGTAGCAGAGAGTTTATAAAAAGTTCCATTTTTTAGAGAGATCCTTAGCATTTCCTCACTGAAAATTTTAGATTAAGGGGCTCTTTTGAAAATATTTTTAAAATGATTGAAATCATTGGTTCTAGGATTCACTTACGTTTCTACTAAGGATTGATTTCAAAATCATTTTCACAAAAAACGATTTCAATCATTTTAAATGAACTTCCAAATAAGCCCTTAAACCATCCAAGTTTTATCCTATTTACGTACCGTAATCAAAATTAAAATACGACTTTTGATTACAAAGTATTCTTGTACTTAAGAGCCGAAAAGTAAGTAAGGTTTAGAGTTTAGAGTTTTCAAATGAACAGGCCCGATTCAACCCATTTCCACGTATAGAAGTTTTAATATTGTACATTAATTCTCTGTAATAAATTCATCAAATTGTGAGAAAACAGAGAGATGTCAGACCAAAACGATGAGTTAAGTGTTTTAACCTTCAACAACATCTTAAGGGTAATGTTAGAAAGACTAAATTTTGTAAATTAATTGACACGAAAGTTGATGATTAGATTATTACTTAAGCGTTTATTAACATACTTATTTCTTACTGGCGACATATCATTTAGTTTGCAAATTTAGTCTACGAATTTAATCTCCCTAACATTTTTCCATTTTAATGTCAGACAATGTGATGCATAAAGTAGTATATTTAATCAACATCCGACGAGATAAAATTATTATTGACATGAGTTTATAAATCAATTGTCAAATTATGTGATGTTTATATGTGGTGTATATGCTATTGTAAAAAACTACGATTCATGGACGAACTTTTGACACATATTTTGTTAAGCCACTGCGTAGTGTATTTTAATGATTCGGACCATCTATATTTTAGTACATCATTTCTAAATAAAACAAATCTAAAATCATTAAGACATTCATTTGTAGTGAAAATGAATGAATAAAGTACTATAAATAAACACTAAATTTAATCCAACGGTCATATGATTTCGAATTTAGGTAATTTCTAATTGACATGATCTTTTTTTTTTAATAAATGATATTATCTATACTAAGGGAGTGAGATTAGCCTCACAATTGGCTAGGAATAATTTGGTCCTAAGACCTCTTTCTTACAAGTGAAGAGAAATATCACTAGACCGTAGTACTAAGTAGCAATATACATGATCTTTTAAGTGAGACATAAAAAATAAATAGTCGATCGTAAAAAATACGTTACATGATAATTTACATCAGTCTTACATCAAATGATAAGAGAAATTGTAAATAATACTCCAAAAAAGTTCAGTAAATAATATTACAACCTTTGATCATTATTTCAAAGTTTGAATAACGTTTTTATTATTTTCACAAATAGTTTTTTATGTCGATATCAAAATATTTATCGATATTTTCACAAATATTTTCATACACAACAGATATTTAAAGCCTTGGCCGGCCAAATAAAGTATTTATTTTTGTTAAATCATAATAAAGGATTTTTCTTCCGCCATGAGGGTGGATCATTAAATTGCAGAGAAATCCAGCCTTTCATTGCTGGTGCTCTGATTGACTTTACAAACGTAGAGAGAGTAGTACACGGACGAAACCATTCCTACTTTTCAGTTTCTTTCTCTTTAGAGGTTCGTACGTAACCTCGAACTCCCCCTTGATTTAGTGTCTTTCTTTTGTCAAATTGATTGAATGCTTTTAATTTTTCTTTTATTTATCCAAACGTTAGCAACCTTTCTATTTTGACTTTTTTGGTCTACTTTCTCTTCTTACTAGCTTTCATGCACGGGCACGGCGTGCTACTTGCAATTTACACGTTTTAAATATATTTATATGCATAAATTAACAAAAGTAAAGTCAAATATTTGAAGTAAATGAATAATTTTAGATCATGTTAGAAGAAAGTCCTCATAAACCAATTAAAGCAGCTAAATTCACATAATAGAATCGGTATTTATAGAATTTACATTAATAATAGAGAAAATAATATTTAATAAACAATTGATTGAATCATATTATTGCTAGCCTATTGTAAGGCTAAGCTCACCCATTCCCCCTTAATGCAGATAATACCATTTATTTATAAAAAATTAAAAAAAACAATCATTTGACAATTAATTTAATCACATTATTATTAGTGTGCGAAATACCTTTTTTATAACCAGCATTACACGCCTCTTAAGATGTTTTAAAGTGTTTAAAAATAGAGAAAATAATATTTAATAAATAACTGATTGAATCACATTATTGATAGCCCATTGTAATGCTAAGCCCACCCACTCCCATTTAGTGTAGATAATATCATTTGTTAAAAAAAAAAAAACAATCATTTGACAACTTATTTAATCACATTGTTATCCATGTGCGAAAAACATTTTCTATAATTGGCATTACACGCCTTTTAAGATATTTTGAACGTGTTTAAAAATAAAGAAATTGAATCACATTATTGCTAGCTTATTATGAGATACTAATAAAAATAAAGAAGCATCAAAAAGTAAATTATTAAAAAAATATTATTAAAATGACGAAAATGCCCCTACCTTATTTGATGCATTATTTTGGGATGCCTTTGAAGTTTTTTGTTTTGACGGCATTATTGTCCAAATATTTTTGTTGAAGCATGGTGACACCAAATCACTATTCACCTTTTCCATTCTCTTTATTTATAACTAGCTTTCATGCACACACTCAGGCGTGTGCAGAAAGTATTTTTTGAATCACGGCATGCTTCGCACGACTTACACGTTTTAAATCATGTTAGAAGAAAAGTCAAATATTTGAAGTAAATGAATAATATTAGATCATGCTAGAAGAAACCCCTCATAAACCAATTAAAGCAGCTGAATGCACATAATAAAATTATTCTCTATAGAATTTACATTAAGAATAGAGAAAATAATATTTAATAAACAATTGATTGAATCACATTATTGTTAGCCCATTGTGAGGCAAATCTCATCCCCTCCCCCTTAGTGCAGATAATATCGTTTGTTAAAAAAAAAAAAAAAATTTGACAACTAATTTAATCACATTATTATCTGCGTGCGAAAGACTTTTTTATAACTGGCATTATAGGTCTCTTAAGATGTTTTGAACGTGTTTAAAATAGAGAGAATAATATTTAATAAACAACTAATTGAATCACATTATTGCTAGCCTATTATGAGACTAAGCCCACCTCCTTTCCCCTTGGTATAGATAATATCGTTTGCTACAAAAAAAAATCATTTGACAACTAATTTAATCACGTTATTATCTGCGTGCAAAATTATAACCGGCATTACACGTCTCTTAAGATGTTTTTGAACATATTTAAAAATAGATAAATTGAATCACATTATTGCTAGCCTATTGTGAGATACTAATTAAAAAAAATAACAAACCACAGAATCATTAATTATTAAAAAAATACTATTAAAATGATGAAAATGCTGCATTATTTTGGGATGCATTTGAAGTTTATTGTTTTTGGGGCATTTTTGTCTAATTATTTTGGTAAAGCATTATGACACAAAAACACTGTTCACCTTTTGTGTTCTCTTTATATATAATAGATAGATATAATATAATATAATATAGATACAGATATAGATATAGATAATGTTGTTAGATAATAAAAAATATTATTTTCTAGAAAAAAAAATTTATGACCATTTTTACAAAAATAGCTAAATTTCAAAATTATTTACTTATTCATGATTATTCGATAAATAGACGAGCTATGTGTTTTTAAATACCGAAATTTTAATAACTTTACCCAAACAATCAAACGATTTATGATTTAGTTAATTTGTAAAGAACTAATCTTTAGATGGTGATCTAAAACGTAGACGACACCAGTTGCTAACTTCTGTATTTAAAAACAATAAATTAAAGAAAGAGCTGCGTACCTACTCATTTCCATGTGGGCTTTCGAGGTGGGACAAGAAGCAACAACATGATAACAAACAAGCACAAAAGGATATAACTCTACCAGCTTCGAATGAACTCCAAGAGGCATGCACATGAATGACTATGAGAGAGAGAGAGCGATCTAGAGAGAGAGAGAGAGAGAGAGAGAGAGAGAGAGAGAGAGAGGGAGAGAGGGAGGGACAGAGAGTGCATGTAATTGCATGGTTGGTAGTGGTTGTTAGAGAGGTGACGTTGGAAAGGCCAACTACCTGTGTTTCCCTTTCGAATTCATCAAATCCTTGGGGGTTTCTGGGGCCACTTCCCAATTGTGCTAGCTTTTTTGGATCTTTCTGTTTTACCATTTTACCTCCTAAATGGTAAGTGCGGGGTCTCTGTCTTCTGAAAAGATAGGGATAAAGCCACGTCACTTGCACCTAAATCTGGTGGCATTTGGCTTCAAGACAGAGGACCGTGACACAACCTAAATCTAATATATGCCCACTGTTATCGGCATGGCAAATAGCAGACATTTGGGGCCGACTCAATGAATATTTTAAGTAGGATTTGACGATTATATTTATTTATAGTAGGATAGAGAATGCTAAATTGTAACACATTCAACATATCAATGATACTGAAAGATTAGGCAAGACAAATTACACAAAAAAGTTTGGTCGTCGGAATATGTTTGTAGCCTTATTCTCCTTTCGTTTGATACGGGTGGAAAGAACCAAGATCTCCAAAGTAAGGTCGTCAAACTATGTACTTGAACAGTGTCAACTTACTAATAACTATAGACGTGTATGTAACATCTTTATCTTTTAAACATTGCAACTTAGGTACATAAATTTAGCTTTCGTAGCATCTCTGCGTTTTAAACAATATGAGCAGTTGAACACTGCCAATCTTCTGATAACTATGAACTAACGTACATAAATCTAGCTTTCGTAGCAACCCTATCTTTGAAGCAATGAGTAGTTGAGCACTGCCAAGCTTTTGATAATTATGAATCCACCTTCTATAACATCTGTTTTCATTATGTATGTATTTTCAAAACATTTTAAACACGCAACATCGTGCATACACTTTTGCTAATTATAACTTGTAATACAAGAAAGATCGACACTAGAAAATAAATTCCACAAAAATTGTCCGTTAATTTCATTTCTAATCAATTCCCAGTTTTCTCTTCTTTTCACTAATGCATGTATCAGCTGTGCTTGTATACAAATTATACATAAAACATATAAATTTCACTTGGTTCTTCCATTTCTCCCACCTTTTCTGCTAACAGCTTCGCAGAGTCTGCACGGTAATGTGTCGAGGCTCAATGCGCGGGTTTTAACGTAATTAGCCATTACCCCGCATCTTCGCCACGCATGGTACTCGGCATACGCAACTGGGTCGTTGGCGAGGGACTTCACATACGACGCCAATTCCTCCAAGCTCTTAAATTTAGTGCCATCGATTATCGAATGGGGAGGAACAAAGTCCCAGACATTAGGGGCACCAAAGTAGATTGGAACTGAACCGGAATCTAGGGCATAAAATAGCTTCTCCGTCACGTAACTCTCTGTCATTGTGTTTTCGATAGCAAGAACAAACTTATAGTGAGACATGGCACAATGCAAATGGTCCCACCATTTTTGGGTGACAGTATCACCGGCACAATCGGGGTAGAAAGAAAGGGCCATGTTCAAGCTACCGACGTTGTTCAAGCACTTGCCAAATGAATGGTGAGGTAGTAAGCTGAGAAGCTTATGGGCAAGAATATTTCTTTGAGACAGACAGCGCGATGATGACCAGTAAACAAGTGTGTCCTTCAATTAGAATTTCAGATAAAGTCATACAACTAGCGGTATATATTTGAAAATGTACATCATGCGACAGAGATGAACAGAAATAAGTAAAACAGTATGCAAAGAACACAGAAAGAACAAGAAGCCAAGCACTTACATTGTTTTTATAGGGAGACACGTGATAATTTCGACCATTGTGAAAGAGTGCACCGGCATAGGTGGACTGCACATCATCTTTGGCGTGATAACTTATAAATATATCCTCAACACCAGATCGCTTCCGGCCAGCCTCAAGATCCATGTACACGCGAAGTGGATCTCCACTGTGTCTCTAACAAAACCCAAAAAAGTATTAAGGCAATGAAGTAGACCTAGAAAACGACATACTAAGACAATGTATGTAGATAATGCCCAAGATATGGCTGTAGCAAGATTACTGCCCATGTTACCTTTCTAACCCGGTACAAAATAAACAGAACAAGGAATACTAATGAAATAAAAAATGAAATAAAACGAAGAGGACCACAAATATAATGCCAGAAAGGAAGAAAAAGAAGTCCAAAACCAAAGTAAAAAAAGAAAAGAAAGATGAACTAAATAAAAAGGTCATATAAACTAAAAGCTTATTTATCAAAACTCCACCGGAACATACCCCCCACTTATCACTTTACCCCCTGCTTTTGAAAATTAATCACTTTTTCCCCCTGAACTTTCACTTTGTGTTTCACATTACCCGAGTTTGTTAACTCCTTCCATTTACTTGTTAACGTTTGATTACTCGATTCTCGAAATGCCGAAAATATGTCATCCATATTATTGACATCATGATTATGTCAATATCATGGAGCAAGTTAATTGTACAGACTGAGTATTCTGGAATAGGGAATGAAATCCAGGGGAAAAGTGATATGGTTGCAAAAGAAGGGGCGAAAGTGATACAGTCGTGATACTTCATGAGGCATTTTGATAATTAAACCCACATTAATGTAAAATGACGCATACCTATCTCTAAAAAATAAAACTTGTCTTACACAACAAATTAATAACTATTCACCTTTTTTAATTAATTTTCTTCAAACTTCCTTCTAATCTTTCCTTTCTGTAAATTTATATTCCCAGAATATAGCATGTGATAAAATAAAATAACACAAAAAGTGTATTTTTCTATAGAAATATCAGAATTCTCTACAGGTACAGAAGGTGAAAACTTATCTGAAAATATCTAAAATCTCATTTGGCCTAACTTGTCCTGCCCCTAAGAAGCCTGGAGGGTGAGCATCAATGGGCCAAGTGAGTATTTTTTGTATCTCCTAGTCAAGCAGAGTCATTTTACACGCTAAAGAATTTCATATTTATCTTAAAGTATAAATCACACTGTATCATAGTACATTGTCCCTTTATATTTAGAATAGCTTCATAACATGGGACTGCCACACGCACCTAAATCATTTTGCTGGTTTATGTTGTCCCCACGTAGCACTTTTAACTTCAAAACATGAGATCGCCACCTACACCTAAACTGCTTCACTGCCTTACGTCCCCAGAATTGCTTCACTGCCTTACATCCCTATATTACATTGTCTTTTTATATTTATGTTAACTTCATAATATGGGGCCACTATGTGCACCTAAATCGCCTCACTGGGTGAGACTTCCACTTACGCCTAATCACTTCACTGCCTTACGTCCCCACATGGCACTTTTATCCCCTCAAATAACTACAAGCCTCACTTCATCAGTGAAGTTCTCATGCTTCATAAATAATCTCAAAGTCCATAAATCCATATATCAATCTGGATAAACCCCAAAACATTTCAATAGACTTGTCTAACTTCAAAAAGAGTGATATTGTATAAACAAAAAATCCATGGAAAATGTCACGGTTTTCATACTTGTAGCAAGATAGATAAATTTTATAACAGTATCATATAAACCCCTTACCTTGAAGTTGGACCCTAAGCTGATAGTAACTCATTCCATCTTGAACAGTAAAAAAAAAAGAAAAAAGAAACTACTGAATTTCTTAAAAACTGAAAGACTTAGTGACTATGAGGAAGACCAACTCCAAGCCTCACTTTCAGTTTTCATGCAGGAACCAGGTTGAAAAGGACAAGAAATAAGGGTCTCTCAAGTTTCTTATGCAATAAATGCAGTTTACAAAATGCATACGTAGATTCATTGTCTTTGAGTCTTCGTATGTAACAAGATTAATGTACTTGGTCCCATAGATTATGTCATTAAAACTCCGAAGTATATTTTCCAGATGGAACAGTGAATAACATCAACTATGACTTAAAATGACCACAAAGATTGTCCAAAACTGAACTCTACCCTCAAGTGATCAATCCCCACCCATCACATAAGTTTCGAAGATCCTCTCATTCAGCTCTACCAAATAACCCTCAAAATTACCATCACATATCACTCTACAATGACACGCATCAAAGTAAGAGAACCAAATGTAGATCCCAAATTAACTTTGCTTTACTCAACAGTTTGCTCCATAAGATCAAAGCACAGTAACTATTAAAGGTCCAAATATCTTCCAAACTCATTAATACATTCAGAGAAATGCTTAGCATAGTAACATCTATCATTCAAGCTACATGCATGAGCATCCCCTTGCAGGTCCCCCCATCAATGGGTAATTGAAATTGATTGTTTGTGCAGATGTCTTTGGCAGGACGCAGGAGCATAGTGGGATGAAAACATCAAAGAATCGATGAAAAGAAATTCTAAGATAGCAAGCACTAGCTCCCGAGTAGAAGAAAGATCAGTAAGGCAACCCTTCAGTTTCATAGACTATAAAATACACAAAAACTTCCATCCTACTGGACATTTTTTCCCCTTCCACTTTTACGAATATGACTTGTATTTCCTATCAGAAAAGAAAAACAAAGTATTCACTTCCAGCTTTGAGGAACTTATTTCATTCTTTGATTTTTAGAGAACATATTTATCATTTATATGACTTGTATGCTTGAAATGCAACGTAGAGGCTTTTACTTCTCTTTATTCCAGCAATAAACTCACCACAGTTAGAACCTCATTAGCTAGATCGTTACCTCAAGTGCAAAATATAATTTTACTTCTTGTACTTCTCTTTATAGAAACCCATGCATCGTGCATATTGTGTACTAGTTTCATTATATATTTGAGACATTAATTTTCCTAGAGTACGAGCATTTTATGGTAAATCAGCAGATTGCCACAATGAAGATACAAAGAACTGCAATTGATCAAAAAGACTTCTTAGAACATCACTCATCTAGTCTGGCCCAAGCAACATTAAGAACACCTGGTAGTTCAGTAACCTTTTTCATATGAAAACGGTTGGGGCTGTAATTCCAATACGAGTTACAAGCTGTACAAACACAGAAAACAGGAGAAAATTGTCTAGTTCCACTTTAGTTTCACAAGCGCACTCTTCAATCTATCATTAAGGTAGGTTCTCACAGGTCCTAGCTTTCTATTGTATGATGAATCCCTCATCTTCAGGAGGAAAGTAAGAGGAGAAGCCTACTTATCCTAGTGAATTAACAAGGAAAACATTGGTAAAGCATTGCAGAACTCAAACTCCTATTGCATCTACCAACCAATAAAAAATCCTATTGTAAAGTCGCAAGACACCAGAGTGACATTATAAACTGTTGCCACAAGTACGCAAGGGAATTTACATAATGCTACTGCAAGTATATAATGGGAGTGCAAAGTGCTAACCCAAGGCAGTAACCATAGTGGTCTAGCTCCTTTCCCTATCTTGTGGTAGTAAGCCTCTTGCACTTTCCAAGTAAAAGAATCAAGTAGCTCTTAAATACGAGTTAATCATGTAAAAGCATGGACCAGAAGAAACTGGATACATATATAGCTCTTGACCTGCATTGAATGTAGTCTTTTACTACTCCCTCCCATAACCTCAGCACAGAAAAAGTGGGGAAGCAGAGTCTTCTTCCTACCGTGGTGGATCAAAAATGGAACGGAATGTAGTCAAGCGACCGCACCAGTTCAATCTCTTCGCATTATACTTCTAAGGTATTTTCCCTTTAATTTCCGGTGTTCTCCCCCGAAATGTTTGAAGAAAAAGAAAGCTTAAAGAAGCAACTTTCGTAAGGAAAGTAAAAATTGGGGCATAATTTCGGACTCACGAGGAAAAATTCCTAGATCTGCCACTGTCTGCTATATTTCCGTTTATCGTTCCAAATGCTCGCCCTATAAATGTGTTCTAAAATAAAAAAGAAAATTCTTGGAGATTTAACCACATTCTATCAATAAATCGTGATCCGAAGAAACCAAGCTATCCATGAAAATGTAAAAACACACATATACATACATATATACATATAATACGAATTAATTGAAATCAATGACAGTTACAACATTTAGAAAGAAAATGGAGTACCTGAAGGGGAGGTGTAGTAGTCTCAAACAGCAAAGCATCAGGCTTGTCAGCAAGAACAGGAGATTTAGTCCACAAACAGCTCAACCCACACGAGCATGAATACAAACTATCCAAATTATCAGGAATCCAAGTCCACCCTTTCACCAGCACGCTAACATGCTCCGATTTCGCCTCCCCACACTCCGATTCGCCGCGAATTTGTTGCAGAGAAGAAGACTTGTTCTGCAACATCTGCAGCTTGTGCTTCTCTCTGAAACGAGAGCAACCCACTTGGGCATCCCACTTCCTGAAGGCGCCGATCAAGTTGGTAAACGGGTCGGGTGTGAACTTGGTCGGATCGTTGATGGGTTTGATTGAGGTTGATAGAAAAGGGAATTCGAGGAAGCTGCAGAAGAAAACGAGCAAGAGTGCGCCGCTCATCATGAAGGCGATGCTGAAGGAGTTGAAGGGCTTTAACTGCATACTGGGTTGGTCCCGATCGGCGGCGATTTTAGCAGTTGCTCTCTCCCTCTCTCCCTCTCTCTATCCCCGGAAAGAGAGGCAGATGAAACGGTCCATCTGGTGCATTAGGCGTCTTGACCAGCACAGTCCCTCTCTTCTCCCCGTTTTTAAATTATTTTCCAGTTTACCAACCAAGACCAGGTGGTGAGCGTTTACCGAACATATAAAAATATAGGGTAAATTACCGTTTAATCCCTAAACAAATTAGCCATTGGTTCAGTTCAAGACTTAGGCCTGTATAGCAGATTGGATAAAGAATCGGATAGGACTACTTATACAGACCCTGGTGTTTGGCGTTCACTCGTACTAAATAAGCGCCGGATTAATTTAACCAGTCTACTTATTTAACACGGTATATGCCGGATTAATTTCTCTCAGCATCGTCGTCCTACCCGTCACCTTCTCTCACCATCGCCGTTCTCCTTGTCGCTTTCTCTCACCGTCGTTTTCTATCGTCGTCGCTTTCTCTCGCCATATCTGCTCTCCTAGTCTTTGTCGCCTTCCTCGTCGTCCTCTCTTTGTGGCCTTCCTCATCGCCTACTCGTCGTCCTCCCTTGCAACTGGGTCTTGTAAAGAAAGATGGTGCGGCGGAGAGATGATTTCAATTTGGGATTCTTCCGCAATTGGCTGTTTGAATTTATTTCGGATTCTTCTGCAATCGGGGAAGAAGAAGAAGGGAGATAGAGGGGTGCGGCGGAAAGATCTGGGAACAAAAGTGATGGTTTCTTTTTTTTTTTTTTTTTTTTTTTTTTTTAATTTTAAGTTTAATTTAATTTTAAGTTTGATTCCTCCTATCCGGTATAAAACCAAACACAGTATAAATAATATGGTCATTAGTCCGATACTGTACCAAACGCCCGACTAATTTAGTCAGTACTATCTGGTGGCTATTTATCCTATCCGACAAAAATACTCAGTACAATCTAAGTTGCCAAATGAGGCCTTAAGTTTCACGGCTTGGACTATTTTCTTTAGTAAATTAACCCATGAACTATTTGAAATCAGCCAACTAAACCTCTTACTATTAGATGCGATAAATTTCGTCCACTCTGTTGTCTAATCCTGACACAATTATACACTCAAGAGTGAATCATGTGTTTGTCACGTGCCAATATTTGATGACGAAACGGGTTCATCGAATTTGATGGGAAGTTAATTAGCTAATTTCAAATAATTTAGGAGGTTACTTTACCAGAAAAAAGGGTAATAATTCAGGAGGTTAAACGGTGATTTACTAAAAAAATATATGACAAAAGAGAAAATAATTTTCTTATACAAATAATATTTGACACTAAATTAAAGGAATGTAGATTCGTAGTTGGGTGTGTGTTTGTCTCCATTGGTTGCTGGGCCTTTAGATTGTCATTATTTTTTAGTATATCGATATTTTTACGCTAGGAGGAGAAGGAATTCGGCCCCACAACCAATGGACACAAACACACACCCAACTACGAATCTACACTCCTTTAATTTAGTGTCGAATATTATTTGTATAAGAAATTTATTTTCTCTTTTGTCATATATTTTTTTAGTAAATTACCGTTTAATTGTCACCAAAATAAAATTATGACATATTTTCTTTTTTATTTTTAACTTGTTAAAAAATGGTTATACGGTTACGGTTAAATGGGTACGGTTAACAATTTATAAACGGTTATGGATATGGGCATATCTGTTTATACAATTACCCAACGGGTAAACAGTTATACGAGTAAGGGCTTAAATAATTATGGGTAAATAACCGCGGTTACCTGCCCGCCATAACCAGTACCCATCCCTAATAAGGAGATAAGGACTTGGGTTGGCCATGGTGAGCTTGATGATGACCAAGGGAATCCATTTTTGTTTCCCTTGATTTCTAATGCTATCTTCTTCCTTATATTTGAAGTTCACGGTAATTGACTTGCACAAGTAACCTTATATTTGTAGTTCACGGTAATTGACTTGCACAAGTAAACTATTTTTTTTTATTGGTGGTGTGTTTCATAACTCTTGCTGGGAGAGTAGAGAAGCAGAGAGTCGAGTAAAACTAGCAATAAAACAATCACACTCCGAGTTCAAGTGGTTCATCAATTTGGCTACGTCCATTAGAGTTGCATATGCATTTGGATTTCACTATGTACAAGAGATTTATAAAATACAATGAAGATAGTCTAGAGCCTTTACATAAGGTAAAAGAAATGAATGGTGGGGAGAGTGGTATGAGAAGGAAAGATCTTTGTTGTTGTTGCTGTGGTGGTGGTCTTGCTGCTCTGTTCGTGCTTCCCCTCTTCCCCCCCCCCCCCCCTCCATTATACAGAGATGCATCAAGACTGATATCGGATGCTTTGGAATCTTCACTTACGTCTCCATTAGTCCAACTGTTATCATCTCATTGGAATATTTGGAAGCTTGATTGAGTAACATTGAAGATAGAATATTTTCCAAATGATTGAGATTCCCCTAGGCTAGTGAGTAAGCGCTTCTAATACCATAAACATTGCCTCATGCATGCTAATAGACTAACATACACATGCTATAGACTCCACCTCTTCACCCTCATTATTAGCTTCTATTAATTACCAACTTCCACCTCACCATTTGGATAAAATATCAAGACAAAACTACTCAATTAGTCTCATCTCAAACTCTCGGCCCTCTGTGAGAAAATAGCAAACTCACTCTTCTAACAAAACTCCCACCTCTCACTTTATTAGTAATTAGGTATATTTGTCCAATAAACCAAAATAGAGGAAATACAATTAAAGAGGGACACAAAACTTTTGTAATATAGAAATAATACGTATACATATATATTTTTTTAATACAAAGTATTACAAACTAAATGATGGTGCCATGAGTATAACTGATGTTTAGTGTGCATTTGCTCTTTGTACCAAGACGGATGCTCGAGAAAGAAAGTGTTTTTTGTGGACATGCCACCATTGGATGTTGTCAACACGCAAGAAACATTAGGATTAGTATGTTGTGTTTGTGTCAAATTATTCGAGTTCTAATCAATTGATTTTGTCATGAGTGTGATGCTAGTTTAGTCAGTGTTCATTTATATGCCTTGGATATCAAAGACTTCATAACCATTGTCATACTAGTAATCCTTTCACTTTGAAATGTAACTGTGGTATATTAGAGCATTTTCTATTTAAATTTATGATACATTTACGTAAAAGTGATCAGAATAAATAAAATATTAAATTTCGATTACAAAATACTCTGGTATTTACCAAACATTTGTAAATCAAACATTTGATGTGATTGACGCATATTTTAGAATTCAACTCCAAAATTTAAAGGAAATAGATCCAACAATTTGATGGTATATGGATCTCTGATTGCGGGGTAATCAAAATGGACTTTTTCTCCCCATTATGACCTCATTTATTTTTAAATTTTCTAAATTGCCCTTAACCCATTGAAAGGGCTGTCTCACTTTCTAGTGCAACTCCTTTTCTCTTTAGCAGCAGCTCACGACAAGGGCGTATAAAATTTTATTATAAAACAAGCATGTAAATGTTGTAAAATCGATGTTTTGTGTAGTAGAATAAATAAACAAGACACAAAATATACGAGGTTCTTCTACAGTTAGTGTGGTTGGAGTACGTCTTCGGAGTAGCAGTGATACTTTTATTTATAATTTGGAATAATAAGATTACAACGATAACTCTCTTTATCCTCTCCTCTCTTTTTCTTCTCTATGCTGTGAGCCTTGTGGCTTCTCTCTTCTTCCTCTCTTCTTTCTTCTTTCTTTTCTCTCTTTTCAGCTGTAAGGCTTTGTGTTTTTGTGTGTGATTTTATATGGAAGGATGAGGCAGCAAGTTGATTAGTGGACAAACATGTAGAGTTGCAGTAGGTTAGCCATCCACACATTGAATGACTTATAAGATTACAACAATAAAATATTTGATTTGGGACAAGGTAATTTAGAAATAATAATATTACTATTCTACTTGATTAATAAAATAATTTTATGAAATCAATTTTATTTTTACTCCAAATTCAAAACGTTTTAGTAAACAACTTTGAATGAAATTTTAGATTTTAATTATCCTCAATTAAATTCTTTTTGAAGACACGATATGAAAAGCTAATGTAATGGAAAGACTGAAATCCTTGGCGAAAAGAAAAAAGACTGTAAAACTGAAATCAGATAAACAAGAAAGAAAGAGAAAGAAAGTGAGAGGGAGATTGCGACGATGTCGACGATGCGCATGCGCGTAAGGGCGTTGTGTTGTTGGCTGCTTCTGATATTATTAACAGCACTAGATTGGCCTGCAGTAGCAGCGTCGTCGTCGTGGACGGTGGACGGGACGGTGTTGGAGCTCGACGATTCCAACTTCGATTCCGCCATCTCCGCCTTGGACTTGGTCTTGGTTGATTTCTACGCCCCCTGGTGCGGCCACTGCAAGCGCCTCTCTCCTCAGGTCTCTCTCTAGAATCCTAATTTTCAACTTTCACTTAAGATCTATCTCCATCCATGTTAATTTTGATGATTAATTAACACATCTTGGTTAGAAATTTGTTATTTATTTACATTTTAATCGATTTCATTTCTGTAGTTGGATGCAGCTGCCCCCTTGCTTGCTGGGTTGAAACACCCAGTAGCGATTGCAAAACTTAATGCTGACAAATTCACCTCTGTAGCTCGAAAATACGAAATCGAGTATGATCCCGTTTCTTCAAATCACTTTTATATCCATTTCCAGTCAGAATTTTATTTAATTTTAATTTATAATTTTGTGTTGATCATTGATATAGTGCATATCCTACCCTCAAACTGTTTATGCACGGCGTCCCCTTAGAATATAATGGACCCAGGAAAGCGGAATTGCTAGTTCGCTATCTGAAGAAATTTGCAGCTCCTGATGTTTCCATACTTGAATCAGACTCTGCTATTAGTGAATTTGTTGAAGCTGCTGGCACTTACTTTCCTATATACATTGGTTTTGGCTTGGACGAGTCGCTGATATCAAAGTTAGCCATAAAGTACAAAAAGAAGGCCTGGTTTTCTGTTGCAAAGGATTTCTCCGAGGATGTAATGGTGTTGTATGATTTTGACAGGGTTCCTGCTTTGGCATCCCTTCATCCAACGTACGATGAGCGCAACATCTTCTATGGCCCCTTTGAAGGTTAGGTTGTTTTGGTTGATCAGTCCTAGTTCACCACTAAGTGCATTCAAATATGAATATAGTATGTTAGTGTGACCTTTTTCTGAGTCATAATGATACATCATATCATAAATTCACAAATTTACAGTATTTCTTCAACTTGCACTGTTTTTAGGATCCGTCTTTTCATAAGGAAGAATACATTTTGACATAAAGTCATAGATGTGGTCGAGTAAGCTTTATGAGATTGCTTTTCATGCCATCTTGTTAGCACCCTTTTCTTGCCTAGTTCCTTTTGTGCTTGAGATGTGGACAAAAACCCATTGCTTGTGAAGTGATTCTAAATGAAATAAGGGATGCAATCTCTTCAAGTGAAAGCTTCTTCTTTTAAAAATCATAAAGGTAAGGTGAGTGTAATAGTTTAATTCCCCCCACCCTCTCGGACAGGCTATTAGAATTTTCATTTTTAATAATACACTTGAATGAATCGATTTAGCTCTTCATATGCTAGTTTTAGTTTATTTACCTATTAGCTTATGCTAGTTCCTTATACTGAACTGAGCTATATGGTTCATGCTTACCTAGGAGACAATGGTGGCTATCTCTTTTATTTAGAGTTAGATGTGTGGTGAGTTTAGAAGTTGCTGCTGAATTTTATCCCAAAGTTAAACTTTCTCTAATGTGAGCATATCATATGACATGGTGTTGAAGGAAGTGTTTTGTGCATTGTAAAGCTAACCATCATTTAGTAAAGCTCAAACATGACTCATCTATGTTCAGCCATTTTCTGTCTCTTACTTCTGTTTTTTTTTTTTTTTTTTTTTTAATGTACAGAGGATTTTTTGGAAGATTTTATACAACAAAGTTTGTTCCCTTTGGCCATGCCCATAAATTATGAGACATTAAAGTCATTGAGTGATGATGAAAGAAAAATTGTTTTGACAATTGTGGAAGATGAGGATGAAGAGAAGTCAAAGAAACTTATCAAGATTTTGAAATCAGCTGCATCTGCAAATCGGGACTTTGTATTTGGTTATGTTGGGATCAAACAGTGGGAAGACTTTGCAGATACTTTTGGAGCCACCAAGAAGACAAAACTACCAAAAATGGTTGTCTGGGATCGAATGGAGGAGTACTTTACAGTAAGTGATTAGTTATTAGAAAGACATATGTTCTTTAGATCTCCATGCTAAATTTAGTATAGACAATGGTATATGGTTGCTGATTTTTTTTGGGTGAATCTATGTTTCATATATTTGGGTAAATAATTTGTGACCATTGGTGCCTTATGAAATTCATTATATACATAAGTTTTGATGAAAAATTGTGGTTGGTAATGGGAAGATGTTTGGGAGGGTTATCCTCTTCCATCTTTATTTCCTTCCTTGTATAGTCTCTTTGACCAACAATGCTACCATCCACTCCTTAGCCTCCTTATTGTTACTGGGTTCCATTTCTTGGAATTTTCGGTTTTGTGGAAACTTTAACAATAGAGTTCCTGGCTTATGTAAACTTGTTTGCCCTTTTAAATATTATTTGTTTGCATTCTAATTGAGTGGATAAAGGTTCTTGGATTGTTCATCCTTCTGGTCATCAATCGTGTAGATCCTCCTTTCAAGCAATTTATGTTGAATTGGACAGCTGGAATTCCCTCCAAGATACAAATTTTCTCTACGGTAAGTGGCTCACAGAAAGATTAAGAGTTAATTTAAACATCAGACATGTCCAACAAGGGAAAACATTTAAAATAGAAACCCAGCAAGATGCCACCCCAACCCCCCTCTCTCTCGCTCACTGGCCACCGTTGATGTCCCCCAAGCCTTGCTCTCTCTCTCTCTCTCTCTCTCTCAATGATTCATAGCCTTCTCATCCTAATGGTCATGACCTCACGGCCATGTGGGTCTTCCTAATGGTCATGACCTCACGGCCATGTGGATCTTCTTCTAGTTTTTGCTTTAGGATTTTGGTAATGATGCATAGAAGATATGAGTTGTGATTGGGAATGGTGGCTCTTGTGGGCATGGATTATTTTGAGGAGAGATAGATTTGAATTTTGGAAGACTAAAGCAGATGTCTGTTGGATGGATCGAAAATTAAGATGAAATACTCAATATCCACAACTAATTAATTAATTATCTATTTGATTAATAACTTAGAAGGATCAGTACACAATAGAGAGTGAAAATCCAAAAAAGATGGGGCTGATGGAGAAGACTGAAAACAATGGCGGCCCACAGCCTGACATGGGTGAGGAGCTGGCAGCAAGAGGCTGGTGCTAGGCTTCTGTTGTATGTTTTAATTTTTTTTTTCTTTTGGTAATTATGAAGGGTTAAATAATGCGAAAGGAACTTTGGTGAGTGTTCTTAGACATGTGTGGTGTTTAAATAGAAAACCTCAAGATTAATACCTGTGACTTGATCCAGAAAGATCTCTCTTTCCTTGTTTATCTACTCATTGGTGTGTATTGTGTAAAGAGGAGGGGGAGCGGGCGAAACATTTAGTTTTGCACTGGAGACAGATTTTGTTTTGGGGGTGTTTGGTTTGAGGTGGGTTTGCTGAAGAAACTGCAGTATGGTGTTGTCAGAAGGTTGTTTGATTAAGCGGGCTCATAAGAAGGTGCTCACTTTATGGAGATGTGTTCTATCACTGTGGTGGTGTGTTTATCTCTATGTTCCCTGTCAAAATAGGTCAAGAATATTTCTTTTTGTTTGGATTTTGTGATTGCAGGTGCTCTGTATTGAGAGCACTCTGGGTTGGTGTTGTGGTTTTTGTGCGCTTCTAATGTGTTTCTTGTTTCTCGGACTACTTGTCCATGCTTATTGTATTCCTTGTGTTTCTGTTTATAATGTTTACATGTTTCTGACATTATTTTGTAAAATAGGTAAATGGTTCGGAAAGCATTGATGAGGAAGATCAGGCATCTCAAGTCTCACAGTTCCTCCAAGGATACGAGGAAGGAAGAATAATAAAGAAAAGAATTGGCGGTCCGTCATTTGGGAGTGTTATGAATTCATTTTTAGGGATGCGAACTGTATACATAATGGTTTTTTTGGTTATAGTAACGATGCTTATTAGATCAATCAGTAAAGAAGACGACGAACCTCCTGTTGTTCGTACTGCAGACCAGATTGATTCCGCTACAAGCTCTTCCACTGAGGCTGAAAGCAGAGAGCATAGATCTGGAGAAAAGGAAGATTAGATCTGGCCTTTCGGACTTATAACCAGATCTGATTGGGGGTAGCTGCAGAGAAAAACGAGAGTTTATTAAACGCTTAAATGCAACTGTGCAGTTTGCCGGAAAGTTGCAGTGTAGAGTATGAAACATCCATGATTTTGTAGAGACTAGAGAATGATGAATTCCTGCGCACTGTTATGCGTACGCCTTACAGAAATTCAGCTTTTGTGTAGTGTCTTAATTTGTGGCGAACCACGATAAACATAGCGTCTCTTTTTCCTTGTGTATCTGCTTAATTCGTGGCAAACTTGAATTCATGTATTTGTGCTGTTGATTCTGTTTTGTGTGTATTTTCATGGGTTTATGCTAAGACCACCTATATCGAGCGTCGAGCTCTCCTGAATGATGTTAATGATGTGCATGTCTCTCATGGTCATCTGCCCTCGGTCGTTCCGGGGGATTTAACGGGAGCGGTGTTTATGTGTACTTCGTAACCGTGTCTCTTGCACAAACTTTCTAATATGTCTATACAAACTGCGGGTTGCTTCATTTTCCGACCAAAGGTTTGCCTTGTGCACGGGTTCGTCGTGGTCTGAGGCAGAATGTTGAAATGCGGTCGGATAGGTGTGTTGGAAATTCCAATGGTTCGATTATTGGGCTCAATATGAATGCAACACTTTGGACACGTTTGTCGTCGGATCATTGCCGTCTTCTTCTTTCTTTCAGACGGTCATTAGTGGTTCCAAAAGTACCTTTTCGATTTCAAGGGACGTGGTTGGAGGATGTGAGGTTTTTACCATTAGTTTTACTTATGTGGCACTTCGGTTTTTTTAACGATGAATTCATGAATATGTTGAAGAAATAAGAGAATGCTAGTAACTTTATTTTTTATTTATTATTTTTTTTAACAGACTTAAATGTCAAAATGGTTCATGTGTTACAGTCATATGGCCAATTTAGTCTTTGTGTTTTCGATTTGGCTAATTTAGTCCTCGTGTTTGTCTCTATTAGCCAATTAAGGACATTTCATTTAATTTAATTTTTTTTTAAATTCATATGAAAAATCATATGAGAAATAATTATCCTTTCTCTTTATAGAAAATTGTAAATCAATGAGAAATAACACATATAATAAATAAAACTTTCAATTTGAAGAATGATTAAGGTTGTGACATAAAAAAGAGGGGGTAATGTTAGGGAGGAGGTCAAAGAGTTGGGAGGAGAATAATTATTCTTTTAATTTTTAATTTTATTTCATTCTAATAGAGATAAACACAATGATCAAATTGGCCAAATTGAAAACATAAGGATTAAATTGACCCAATGACTAAAACATAGGAATCATTTTAACATTTAAGCCTTTAAAAAATGACATGTGTCAATACATATTTAATGCCTTTAAATATTATTTTGGCTTTTTGGCCAAATAATCACTGAGATTTGCCTAACTTCTTACTTTGGCCTCTGTGATTTGAAATCAATAGAAGTGATTCCTTAGATTGTCCACCATAAATCATTTTGGTCATTCGACGAAAAATTATGTTAAATAAGATCAAAATGACAAAATTACCCTCAATATAATAAACAATATGCCAAAATGATTAGACACAAATTAAGGGTGTTTTTGTCATTTTATCTTTATTTTATGAAGATTTTTCACAAAATGATCAAAATAATTTATTGTGGACAAATTCAGGAATAAATTCTATTGATTTCAAATCGCAGGGACTAAAGTGAGATGTCATGCAAATATTAAAGATCATTTTAGTTAAAAAGCCAATTTTTTTAACTTTCAGCTTTAATTCTTAATCAAAAGCATTAAAGTTTTATTTTTTATTTTTTTTATTTTTTTTAAAATGACATGTATTATTTGTTAAAGTGAAAATGTCAAAATGCAAAGGTTGACTGTGTACGCTAAGTATTATAATATAATTAGTTGATAAATTTTATTTTTTTTCAAATTATCAACGAATTACATTATTACACCTCCTACTGGATTGTTTTTAGCACTCTGAAAAATCTCACATTTAATTTCTTAAGTGATTCTTCAAAAAGTATTTGAGTAATGTTAGAGAAACTAAATTTATAGACCAAATTTTATAAATTAAATAACATAAAAATTGATGATTAAATTATTACTTAAACATTGATAAATATACTCATTTTTTTATTGATGACACATAATTTAACTTGTAAATTTAATCTACATATTTAATCTCATTTTCATTACTCCCTCAAATATTTACTCAATGACATTTCCACCAAAACGTCTGTAGTTAAAAGCAGTTCATGGTAATCTCCGCCATTGAAATCCGAAACCAAGCGTTTGACGTTTTCTTCTCACACAACTACCCTCGTTACTGTCGTCCTCCTTCGTCTTGAACCCCCCTTCGCACAGAGACGCAGATCACACCTAAATCCTAAGTCCTAAGCCCTAAGAAATGTCGACCGCAGCTTCCTCCGCCTCTCTCACTTGCCACTCCCCGCTCCTTCACCGCCCAAATGCTCCCTCCCGAATCTCTGTCGCCGTCGCGATTCCCAGATCTCTGCCGCCGTTGCCCCATTTGAAAACTAAGAGGAGGAACTCAACCACCACCTTTTGCTCCGCCGACGCTGCGAAAGACAAAGACACCACTCCCATTGAGCTCAGTAAGAACTGAACCGTACTGATTTCTGCTTTTCTGTTCTTTGATTTCTTTGATCATACCTCATCAAAACTTCCATTTGTGCCTGTGCAGGATATGAGGCTTTTCCTACCGTCATGGACATCAATCAAATTCGTGAAATTTTGCCTCACCGGTCTGTGCCTTTTTCTGCACCATTTCCTGCGAAATTCGGTTTCTTTTCCAAATCATTTGAACTAATTCGAGTCTACATTTTGTTTGTTTGATTGGGTTTCTGGGGGTTTAGGTTTCCGTTTCTGTTAGTGGATCGAGTGATTGAATACAATGCTGGAGTTTCAGCTGTTGCAATAAAAAATGTCACCATCAATGATAATTTCTTTCCCGGGCATTTCCCCGAGAGGCCAATCATGCCTGGTGTTCTCATGGTCGAGGTAATCATTTTTTTCGTATCGTACTAAAAGATACATGCGTGTGTGTTTGTGTATTTTATACGTATATATTAGAATAAACGTGCTTTCGTTAATAGAACAAGCATATGAAACTTACAAAACAGGGCACACAATATCCGCTAATCTATCTAGAGTACTGATTTACAGCTAACAAAAATAATAGCAACATTAGTAATATGTTAAAAATGTAAAATTATTGGTGAATGTTAGAAAACTCCCCTACAAAAACATGCATGTCGAGTTGTACATGTTCCACTCTGCACAATGTTAAGCCTTTTCTCTTTCCCTAAGTCAAGGACATGTCAATGCTACTCACTGAGATGGTGTCACTGAGTGACAGTAACATGAAAACATTGGAGTGGATTTCACTTCTTTTTGAGTTCTGATTTGTGTGATTGTATGTATTCTAACTTGTAATTATTGAAAAAGATAAGATGACATTTGTGTAAATACCATATTTACTCGACTTGTCGTATACAACTGAGCAACTAACTTGTACTGGCGTTTGGTTTAATGTCTGGTGATTGCCTGGTGGCTATGCCAATTGATCAGCAACTGAAAAGTTGACCAAGTTATCTTTCTTTCCACACCAAAATCCTGCATTAATACATATCAAGGGTTTGAAAAGTCCACTTAAAGTTGGACCAGATTGTCCAGCAACTGGTTATATGTGGATCAAAAAGAAGTATTCAGAATGCTGAAGCATTTTTTTTCTTTCTTCGTAAAGGATACTCCAACGTGGGAGTGAGAATTTTCAGTATTTATTTATTGTAATTGGGATGGGATTAAATACTTGACCTATTCTAAGTTTCTAACTGTAATCTTTTCCCTCAACCGTGAGCACCTTGGTATATGAGGAGCTCTTCTAGCTGTTTCTGTTACTAAGTTATGAATTGCTTTCACGCATGAAAATTGTGATGGATAAATGTCAGTTTAACTATGGCGGCTCATCAGTGAGATATATTTTTTCCTTTTTGATGAAATTTTTATAACCTTTATTTCCTTCTACTATATTCCTTTATTGGTACATTTACAGAGTTGTGAGTGGAGGCTTGAGAAAATTGCAATACATCTTTTTGTTAACCCTAGGTACATTTACAGGATGTTTTTCGCTGATCATGCTAACTTTGCAACTATTTCTAAGCTATCATGTTCTTTCCCATACTTGCAATTTAAACTAGCAGGTTAAGGCTAACCCATTTAAGTAAGATGTTCAAAGAAGGCCCTAAGCACTATCTTCTTGCATCCTCTCTGTATCAAAATAATCTCATCACCTTGTGCACCTCAATAAGTTTGTGATCTCCACCATCATGTTCTCTCTAAGATTTCTCCTAAAACTGATATCCCAGCTATTGCAGAAGGAGCATGTATTTGTGCAATTGCAGTGGAGAGAATGTATATGTATTCCTAAAGTGATAATATGTGTCTGAACCCAAAATTGATGCTCTGACTGGTTTTATAACTAGTTCGTATAGGATTCCAAGATAGTTGCAGATATTCTTAATCCCAACTAGTCAAGAACTCGAGATATTTCTGAATGGCTCAAATTGTAGTCATTGGAAAGATATTTCCCTGGGTTATATATATATATATATATATTTTTTTTTTGGGGGTGTTGTCATTTTGACCTTTAGGGGAAGATGAAATTGAATTTAGGGTGGCTGCGTGAAACTCTTTACAGAATTTATTTCCCTGGCTTTATAATATATCTAAGGTTTCATTATAAGACTATTTCTAGTCTTATGAACTCTGCTGAAATATCCTTGAGTTGGGATTTTGGCTTTTGAAAGAATTTGGAGCAGGTTTCTAAACTAGAGCATGTAGATTGGAGTCCTATATATGAGAAGGAGGCTTGGTCAGAACGATCATTTGAAGGAAGAGTTTGCTAGTACAATTTTTTGAGTGTGGCAGTAAGAAATCATTTGGACTGGGCATCGTCTATTTGGCGGGTTTTAAGAATTGTAGGGAAGTGGTTATGGAAAATCTTGACATTTTCCACAAGTGTTTGCAAGAGAATTGTCAATTTATTGTACTAATTAGACCTATTTAATTTGATCCCTAATAAACCTCATTGTGAACGACTTATGTCCTATCAACTGGTCTGGTTTGGGATGCATTATTAATGTTGTCTTGCATCCTGTCTTCTTGACAGAAGTGTCTGGGGGCTATCCAAGACTCTGGGGTTTTTCTTGCAAGTCTTTCTGTCTTTCTTTGCTCGATAACCCAAACCATCCCACCTTTGGTCCTTAAAAGTTTATTTGGGAGTCTCGGTTCCCATTATAGTTTTCTTTGGCTGATAGTTCATTGCAATATCAATTCATGTGATATGCTTTGGAATACAAGGCCCTATGCTAAATTATATCATAATTGGTGTCTACTCTAAAAAGGTATGGCTGAATCTTCTGAACACATTTTCTTGCACTGAGCCTTCACGATATTGATTTGGAACAGGTAAGTTAGGGCCTTTAGTTTGGACCAGGTCGCTTCAAGGAACTATTATTCTTTTCCGAGTGAATTTGGCCTGGGGAGAGGAGATAAAAAGAATGCTATACCCTGGAATTTTGCTATGCTTGCCTCATTCCATGGTCTGCCTTTGTGGGTTAGGGGTTCTGTTTTTCACTTAGTTTAGTTTTTGGGGTTTGGTTGTTCCTGACGCACCATTTGTCCATTCATTCTTCTATGGTTTTCTTGTAGTCGTTTGTTATTCCATTCACGAGCACCTGATCATATCTTTGATTGATGGTTCTTAACAAAAGTTCAGAGCAAATGTAACTGTTTTAGGATATACTTGTCGTAGAATCACATTTTGTATGCTTCACAGCAAGATAATATGTATTGCTGCAGTTGACTAAATTTCCCGTTAACACTTGGCTGTTCTGTTTGGATTAGTAATGATATATGTCAATGCTTGTTGTATCTAGGCAATGGCACAGGTTGGTGGCTTGGTTATGCTGCAACCAGAAGTGGGAGGCTCTCGTGACACTTTCTTTTTCGCTGGAATTGACAAAGTTCGATTCAGGAAACCAGTGATTGCCGGCGACACATTAGTGATGAGAATGACGCTTATTAAGTTGCAGAAACGCTTTGGAATTGCAAAGATGGAAGGCAAGGCCTACGTTGGAGGTGAAGTCGTATGTGAGGGGGAGTTTTTGATGGCTACTGGTACCGGTGGTGACTGATCTCAATTTTTTCGGTAATTTCAATCATTGCTAAAGCTGGTTTCATGTACTTTACTCGTAGTACTTTTTTCTTCGCTTTGTTTTTTATCCTCTCTTGCGTGTATGCGTTTTTCGGTAGTTAACATTTTGTTAAAGAGATTTTTATGGTTAATTCTTGCCATGATTACGGAGACAAGATGTCGGTAACGACACTTATGTAGCGATTAAATTGAATTATCAGATTGATTATAAACAGATTGCTTGTCCTTGTGCTGGAAAGGATAAAAAAATTGGGTAATTAATTATATCTACATATTAAAAAGTAAATGCCAAATGGTTTACAAGCCAAGAGCACCAAGGGGTGTCTTTCCTTGTCCAGCTTCAAAGTAGAATATAAGCATAGCCAACATAGCAATCCTTGCATGCTTAATCTCAGCCAGTTTCAGTCTCTCCAACTTTTCGCTATCTGGAACGTAAACCCCGTCCTTGATGGAGCCGGCAAGCCCCAAGGGGTCGAAGAACTTGCCTCCCGGGTAGCCTTGCTCTCCGGTGGCGTTGGCAAAGTTCTCCGCAGTCTTGGACCAGGGTGTCGCCCACTCGACGGACTGGGACTCGGGGTTGTAGAAGTCCACCCATCTTTTGCTTTCCACCCACCCCATGAGCAAGAGCTGAGTGCCGAGCAGTGAGCCGAAGGAGAAGGGTGCTATGGCGCTGGGGTCAGCTCCGGCTTCGAACCATGGGACACCGCTCCAGGCCTGGCCAACAAGGATGCCGACGACCGCGGTCATTGCCCACCGGCCGTGGATGAGCTCCGCCTCTCTGTACCACTTGAGGAACGCCGGGTCCTTGCCGAGTCCTAGTGGGTCAAAGCCGTAGTCCCCTGGAAGCCTGCACGCATTTATCGGATCAGATTCATATGTGTATGTGTGACAAACTTAGAATTATAATATGGTGGATAATATATGAAACTCACGAGCCATCGAGCCACTCGGGATTGATGAAGTTGCCGCCGGCTTTAACCCCCGGGAGCCAAGACTTCTTTGCGGCAGCAGCAACCGCAATGAACCTCTTAGGAGCAGGACCTCCAACCCTGCTTCCAACAGTGGCAGCGGAGAGCAAGGCCTGACTTCTTTTGCCTCCGCATAAGAAGGCTGCCGAGTTCAACCCGTTGAGCACTGCACCGGTGGTTGCCGCCATCTCCTCTCTCTCCTCTCTCTCTCCTCTCTCGAACGAGCAAAAACAGAGACTCAGTGAGTGTTTCTGGTGGCAATGAATGTTTGAGATTGAGAGTGGTTTGTTTGGGTGGTGTTTTATCACCATTGAGTTGGACAGAGAGAATCTAAAGGGTGGCGTTGGGAGTGGCCAACTAGGATAATGAAATCTGACTTGGTTGTATTAGATAGATTACGGACCAATCGGAACTGGACCTCCATCCGCATCCATATATTCCCTCCAACCACGTGGACTAGCCATATAGGCTAAGGGTACAAAATATCATCGAGGTCCTTGGAATGAGGATCCTCCCCGGATTTATAATTTAATTGTGTCTATTCGTACTTTTATATTGTGTGATTAGAAATTATTTTAAGTTATTTTATTTAAAATTGAACATAAATAATATCTGATAAAAATTGATTACACGATGTATCATGAATAAACACAATTAAAGAATTTTTGGAATTAAAGAAGATTCGGAAAGGATTCTCATTCAGGTCGTGCACAATGATAGAATTATACCATCCACTCCTCTGTACTTTTTTGAGTTTAAAACTTACACATACTTCTATTTATTTGCACAAAATACTGCCCTGGCGGTATATACCATGTAAATCTTTCTCCATTAAACATTTATGCCCTGCATTATTTAAAATATTCAAGAAATTATCTATAAATCCGTCGAAATATCCAAAAAATCAAAGATCACTGTGAAAATGAGGTGAAATGAAAACTTCAATTTGTCAAAACCCATTGCAGATTTTAAATTTTTGAATTTTTTTTTCTCTCTAATATCAATCAATTAATTTGAATGAGTTGATAACCCTTCAATTGCAAATATCCATAATTTCCATCAAAGTCAATCAATATCACCAATAATATATTTATCGATATTTCTACCTATATCGATATTTTAAAAGGAAAACTAACGAAGAGTTTAAAAAAACTTTAATTTTAATAAAAATGATAAATAAATGTGTAGTAAATAGTACAAAAAAAATAAAAATGTGATTTTTCGTTAAAATAAACGGTACCAATATCCACAATAATAATGTCTTTCAGTTGCTAAATCTCTCTCTCTCTTTCACGAAAAAACAAATATAAAAGGAAAAAAACAAAAACAAATGCATTGTAGATTGCCTTATACGATGACGTAATAATAATAAAAATCAGGAAAATGGGTAATCCGTTCGTGAGAAGCGGATTGAGCTTCTCCGTTCCAACCAGCATTCTTCCGCCACTTAAACCCCTGCACGAAACACTCCTCACTAGGATTCCGATTGGATTTCCGAAGCACCGCCGGACGCTTCCGCCGCACTCATCCTCCTCCTCAAACTTTGCCATCATTTCCACAACCGGTATGTTTGTCCCCAATTTTCTCAGGAAACAAACACAATTTTTTGAGGAAACAAACAGAGTGTATGTGTGAGTGCGAGTATCAGTTACTATTATTTATTTGATTGCTTTTGACTTGTGTGTGACAGAGTCGTGGGATGGCAGCCTTCTCTTCCGCTTTGGGGACGAGAGGGAGAAATCTGTTACCACTGAAACAGAAACTGATGCTCAAAGTCATCTGGAGGATCCCGTGCAAGATTCAGAATTGAGCCAAACATTGTTGGGAAAAAGAGGGAGTGGTGGTGGCAGTGGTGCTGCCGCTGAGGCCGATGAGACTGTTGATGCGGTTTCAGAGACGAGCACCGACAATGCTACTGGCTGCGGTGGCGAAGAAACCATAACCACAAGGTCCATAACCACAACCACAACCACAGAAGATGAAACTCAACTCAGCAATGAAATTCATGCTTTTCCAGCGATTGGCACCGCCGCCGCCGAGGCCAAGGAGAATGCTGTTGATGTGGTTTCAGTGACAAGCACCGGCAGTGCGACTGGCCGCGGTGATGGTGGTGAAAAACCCACAATTACAACCACAACCACAACAACCACCACAGCGGATGGAACTGAAATCAGCAGTGAAATTCCTGCTTTTCCATCAATTGGCAGCGCCGAGGCCGAGGAGAATGCTGTTGATGCGGTTTCGTTGACGAGCACGGGCATTGCGACTGGTGGCGTTAGTGGTGGTGGTGAAGAAACCACAACCAGAACAAATGAAACTCAAGGCAGCAAAGAAATTCATGAAACTCAAGTCAGCAAAGAAATTCATGCTTTTCCAGCAATTGGCACAGCCGCTGCTGAGGCCAAGGAGAATGTTGTTGACGCGGTTTCAGTGACGAGCACCAACAATTGGACTGGTGGTGGTGAAGAAACCACAACTACAACCACAATCATAACAGATGAAACTCAAGTCAGCAATGAAATTCATGCTTTTCCAGCAATTGGCGGCGCCAAGGCCGAGGAGAATGCTGTTGATGGGGTTTCAGTGACGAGTATCGACATTGTCACTGGTGGCGGTAGTGGTGGTGGTGAAGAAACCACAACCACAACTACAAGAACAACCACAACAGTTGAAAGTCAAGTCAGCAATGACATTCATGCTGAGGGCGAGGAGACTGCTGCTGATGCGGTTTCGTTGACGAGCACCAGCATTTCGACTGGTGGCGAAGAAACGACAACTACAACCACAAGGTCCACAACTGACGAAACACAAGTCAGCAATGAAATTCATGCTTTTCCAGCAAATGGCAGTGGCGAGACGGAGGAGAATGCTGTTGATGCGATTTCAGTGACGAGCACCAACAATGCGACTAATGGTGGTAGTGGCGGTGGTGAAGAAACCACAACTACAACCACAATTACAACCACAATCATAACAGATGAAACTCAAGTCAGCAATGAAATTGATGCTTTTCCAGTAATTAGCAGCGCCGAGGCCGAGGAGAATGCTGTCGATGTGTTTTCAGTGACGAGCACCAGCACTGCGACTGGTGACGGTAGTGGTGGTGGTGAAGAAACCACAACCACAACTACAACCAGAACCACAACAGATGAAACTCAAGTCAGCAATGAAATTCATGCTTTTCCAGCAATTAGCGGCGCCGAGGCCGAGGAGAATGCTGTTGATGCGGTTTTAGTGACGAGCACCGACATTGCGACTGGAGGTGGTAGCGGTGGTGGCAAAGAAACCACAACCACAGCTACAACCACAACCACAACAGATGAAACTCAAGTCAGCAATGACATTCATGCTCATGCTGAGGCTGAGGAGAATGCTGTTGATGCGGTTTCAGTGACGAGCACCAACAATGCAACTGGTGGTGACAGTGGTGAAGAAACCACAACTACAATCACAACCACGGCCACACCAGCAACCACAGCAGATGAAACTCAAGTCTCACCAGTGGTTAGTAAAGCTAATTAAGTCTTGATTCTTGCCTTGCCTCACCTTTTTAAGAAATTTTGAATTGGTCAGCTATTTCGCAATCCTAGTCCAAATATAGACTACTACACCAACACCAACACAGGCACACATGGATTGGTATCGTGGATAGATAGATATCATGATTATCCACTATTTTTGTAATTCATGTTATTGTTTCAATAACTTGTTATCGTTTCTTCTCAAAAAAAAAAATGTCTAATGACTAGAAGGGATGCTTGAATGGGGTTAGATGCTATATGTGAATATTTCAACAACCGAGAATCTTTCAGTTTTCTAGACGGGACTTGTGGAATCTAGTGCAAGGAGTGTCTAAGGCTGGTTTGCATGGGACTTTTGTCAAGGAATATGCTAGTTACTAGTTACTAGTAAGGTTTCCGGGGCTACTCCCTTTTTCCTTTTTCGTCTTTGATGGTTGAGATGAAGCATTTTTACAAGTGCAGCATTGTTTTGCTGAGATCAATTTCAAAATTTTCAGATGGTTATTTGGCTGTATTTTCCGTACTGTTCTCAAACCTACAAGGTATAACTTGAAATAGACCAGTTAAAGCGATTGAGGGCATGGAGCTAGTGTCTAATTTGGATTTTGGGTTCAGTATGCTTTCAACGCCCTACAAGGGTTTACCACTTCTTTCTTCTCATTTTTGTCTGGAATACACAATAATTACAAGAATTTAAAGATGCAATGATAGTGGCTACTAATTGACATGAATAATAGATATGTGTTTGGTTCTTTATTGTTTTGTTCTAAATTTTTAATAAAGCTACTGATTTTTCGGACTCAATAATAAACATGGTGGAAGAGTTGGAAGTTTAAGAAATGCAGAAATTGCACTCGAGGTTCATTTTTATATTTTGTTTATTAACTTTGTCACTGGGACTTCTGCATCAATTAGAGGGGTTACAATTGAAGCTACTGCAAATTGGATGATAATTTATATATCCTGATGATCTGGATGGCTATTCCTTTCCTCTTTATGATTGAAATATGAAGGTCCAATGTGTTAGCAGTTAAGCTCTTACGGAGATTTGTACCAACTACCAATGGTGTACATTACACACCCGCAATCCTCCTTGGTGCAGATAAGGAGGCAATGGTGTACATTACACACCTGAAATCCTGCTTGGTGCCTTTTTACGAATTAGTTATTACTAGAAACGTGTACATTGCACTAGCAGATACATGATAACTTAGCAGTGGGGGACCTGTATTTTGTTTTATAAGACCCCAAGAGACAACTAGATTAAATTTCCAAAAGTCTTGAATCTGCACATACATGCACACCCGCACTCCTGCACACATGTTTTACATGTCTTCTTAATTTATAGCTTGACCTTTACTTAAACTTGGCAGCTGGCTCATTGGGCATACAGTTACTTTTATTTTTCAGTCTGGCACATCACACAGTTCTTTAGTATTAAGGATCACATGCTTTTGTTTTGTATTGTACATAGTTAGCTGAGAATGCCCCTTCCACAAATCCAGAAGATGAATTCACAGAGGGTAAAGGTGATACAACAGATGTTTCAGGAATATCAACTTCTAGGATAGTGGAATTCAATACAGTTGAAGGCGCGTCTGATGGGTATGCTAGTTTTTCTCTTGAATCTTGATATACCTCTAATAAATAATATTCATATACTTTTTCTGCTTTTGAAGTTCATCTTCTTCTAAGATATAATTTTCTGTTTGAAAAATGAAAGGACAGTAGAATTCACCTTAGGAGTTAAAAAATGGTGCAGCTGTCTGTGTACAATAAGTGCACGGACAAGGATGGCATGAGTTCATTTGTTATACGAAATCGGTTCTTGGTAATGGTGGTGAAAGGATTAGATTTTGGGAAAAGCCTGGTTGATGTTTTCGTTCATGCTTTGTTTTCCTACACTATGTTGTTTGTCTATTGCTGAGGATTTTTCGTCAATAAAGCACGCTAGGACAGCTTACCCGTTCTTTCTTCCACAGGGAGGACGTATCTGCAGCCGTTCTTCAACTATCTTCTAGTGCTGCTTTATTACCCCATCCCTCAAAGGTATCTTCTCAAGTTTACAATGTAATGTTTTAGTACACACTTTATATAGCTTTTGGATAATTTAGAGTGGTACCTAATATTGTGAACGTTTACTTTCTTTTTTGATAAGAAACTCAAAACAGTGAGGGGGAACATACTGAATGCTACACTAACTCATCTGCCAACATTTTTGCATGTAATGTTGACAAACAAGTTTGTGTTGTATTCAATATGTTATACTTTTACAAGAAAACAAAGTTTCAGTTCAGTCTGACTTCGGTCTCATGAATTCCCTTTCAAAATTATATGATACATGCCCTATTCACTTTCATTTATGCCCCATGTGAAGGAAAAAATGGAGAAAAGTTCTAAATTTTTTAGCTAAAATTGCTAGCAGAGTACCAAAATTTATCCTTTTGAAGTGGACATGATAACTCGTATTGCCTAATAGCGGTATGGCATCTATAAATGCATTCAATTGTATGTAGGTAGACAGTTACACATATCTAACCCACAGATGCATATTTGCGTAAACGAGCTTTATGTTCAGTTGGTCTTGAATGCTCTCTCGTTTATTTATACGCAGGTAGACACACACACACACACATGCATACAAACCTGCGTGCACACACACCATACTTACTTGACCTTTCGCTTGCATTTAGCATAACTGTAAATAATTTACGAATTAATAAATTCCAGGCATTGACAGGTGGGGAGGATGCTTACTTTGTTAGTTGCCAAAATTGGTTAGGTGTGGCCGATGGAGTGGGTCAGTGGTCACTAGAAGGTATCGCCACCTTGAAGTTTAATTTTGCCCGATAAATACTGTTAGGAATATTGGATGGCCATACCTATATCTCAGCATGTTAGACTACCAGATTCTTTTCCAAATGCTATCACTAGTTAACCCACTTATTTCAACGGTGAAGCCAAAATATTTTACATATTTATCCGTTAAATTATTCACTTCTGATTACGCAATATGAAGTTAAACTTGTTTGTATGTGGGTGTATCCTTGTGTCTTTTTGTGTTCACGTTTTTGGTTCAGGGTTCCCATAATTGTTAAATATTTGGGAAAATTCTTCTATGCTACGAGTATTGGATGACCTAAATTGGTTTGGATTATTGTTTTTATTGTGGTTCCGTGAATCTAGACCATCCAATGGTCATAGCATATAACGATACATAGCATGGAAGTTGAACTGGAATAATTGATAGCCTGATAGCCATACTTATATCTCAATCTCCATTTGTTAAATAGTCTTTTTTTCCATGGGCAAAAAGCTACTGCTAGTTAACCCACTTACTTCATCACCTAAGGCAACGGCAAAAGTCAAATGTTCTTTCTTATTTGTGCAATATGCCTTAAATCCTAAACCCTCTGTTTGGACAAAATCTAGGTTAAAGTTGTTATACTTTGCTCCTGATATATTCAGGGGTTAATCCTGGACTATATGCTCGTGAACTCATGGAGAATTGTGAAAGGTTCATATCCGATTGCAAAGGTTTACCATTGACTGAACCAGAAGAAGTCCTTATTAAAGGTTCATCAAATACAAAATCTCCTGGATCATCCACGGTTCTGGTTGCTTATTTTGATGGTCAGGTATGAAGTTTTCCTTAACTAAGATTATTATTTCTGGTCTTCCGTAAATGAAGTACCCACAAGAAAGGAACTAGAGGGGAGAGTTGGTTGAATCCAAAATTAACATGCTAATACCTTAAACAAGTGCAGGTTACTTTTATATGTGCCCAGGTATACAAAGGTTATAGACAGATCTTATTTCGTGTTATATATTAAACATTCATGCAGTTCTCCTTTAGTTATTTATAGATTTATTTTTTAATCCCATGAGGGTGGTATTACTAATTATCTCATATTTTTTTCTTCCTCATATAGCATTATGGGGTGTTCTTTCGTGAACCATGGTTTGGTTATGCACATGACAACCTTAAAATGTAATATTTGAAAATTTTGATTTCAAGTTCAAGGGTAATGAAAATTTGCTTTTGCAGGCTCTTCATGTGGCCAACATTGGAAACTCGGGATTTATCGTTATTAGAAATGGTGCTGTCTTTGAAAAATCATCACCAATGGTTCACGAATTCAATTTTCCAGTACGGGTTGAAAGAGGTGATGATCCCTCAGAACTTATAGAGGTACGTGTATTATAAATTTATCATCATATCGTGTGCCCAAACAAATTTTCCATAATGCTAGCTCCTGATATGTTATCATTCGTAAGGAGTAGATTTGAACTTTTTACCTCCCTTATCCGTAGAAGATGATGGCAGAAACAGTATATTTAAATTTTTATTTTACCAACTCTTCTTGCAACTTGCTTGTTTTACACGATGAGAGAGATCATGGTAACAAGAATAATCTGTTTTCAGAAATACCGAATTGATTTGGATGAGGGAGATGTGGTTGTCGCTGCAACAGATGGCCTCTTCGATAACTTGTATGAGCAAGACATCACCTCAATTGTATTGAAGTCACTACAAACCAGATTGGAACTACAGGTGCGTAGTCTCAATGGTTTCTTGTATATATTTCTTTTCTGTAAGCTTTCTTTGAAAAGGAAACCGAATAAGAAAAGAACTGTCATGCATTCGCTTAAAGGTGCCACAGACATTGCACAAAGTGCATTTGGAGAAAGCATACATGGCTTGATGGCGGTGATGCCGTATCTTTTTGTTCAATGACTTTCATACGTATAATTTCCGATTTTATCAGCAAAATACTTGAGCTAGGAAAACCATGATTGCTGGTAAAACAGACAGCTTGAGTTTTTAAGTACTTTGTAGTGGTTTCTTATATGCATTTTCTTTTGGTTGTCTGTGTGTGCAACTATTCAAAGGACATAGCAGAGTTGTTAGCCACTAGTGCACAAGAGCTGGGGCGATCTAAATCTACAAGGAGCCCATTTGCTGATGCAGCCAAGGCATCTGGGTATGCCGGATATGGTGGCGGCAAGCTTGACGACGTGGTCGTTATCCTGTCATATGTAGCAAAGAAACCTGTTGGTACCTTACGGTAAGCTATATGTATATGTATACATAGTAATGTTAAAGAGACCAAAATTCTAAACTAAATTTTGTAAACTAAATGCCATGGATGTTGATCATTAGATTATTGCTTAAATGTTGATTAATGTGCTTATTTTCTATTGGTGACACATTATTTGTTTTGCAAATATATATATATATATATATATATAATTTAAATAAAATAGTATGTCTAAAGCAATTGTGATGTCAAAGTTTTGGTCCTTGATTATGTCAGTGATTAGCTAATGTGGAAGCTTTGAAATTCTCTCTTGAATGAAAATCTACGTCATGTGTGTATATGCATGTAGAGTGGGAAAATATTCCACGCATTTGATTTCTGAAAGAAAATGATTTACGCACACTCATTTTATGACGTATTGAAACTAGAGTGCGAAATACGTTTCTTGTCGTAGAATTTGTGAAGGAGAGAGGAAAACAGAATGTAAACGAAAATTGAAATAGAGTGGTGTTCGGCCTAAGGGTTGGTGGATGGTGTTATTGTCATGTTTGCCCAAAATCTGCCCTCCTCAGAAGTCAGGTTCAACAAAGTTGAGTAAATCTTACGACGGAAGTGGGTAAGCGTGCCACTTCTGGAACAAAAAGCTAGTATTGGACTCCAAAAGTTATTCCAAAAGTTATTTTTAGGGCTCGGTTAATTTAGAGACTGTTTGATAATTATTTTATTTTAGTTCAATTTTTAGTTTTTGGTTGTTAATATTTGGTTTTCATTATTTTGAGAATTGAAAACTTGTTTGATAACTAGCTCAATTTTTTATTTTTATTTTTTAAATTATAAATTAAAAATCGAAAATAAAATGATTATTACAACGGCTCCTTAGCTTTCAGTTTGTTTACACCGGTTCTTTGAATTTGGAGTTGAACGTACAAAAGCGGGCTTTCTTGGTGGTTCTAGGCTGTTTGAAGTTTGAACATTTGATTGACTGCGATGATTGTGATTAAAAAGTGTGTAGGGTGGTTTACTTAGGAGCTCTCAATCAAGCGCAATTATGCCGGAAAGCTCCATGCTTGCCAGGCAAAAAGATGAAAAGGAAAAGGGAAGGAAGCTCATGATTTTATGCCCTACTTTACAAACAACGGCTGCCTATGATGATCATCATTTGGCAAATGGCAACACCTTTTTTCCTATGATATTGCCTCCTATTGCTGGCTTTCTTTCACAACTCATCATCTCCATCTGCACCGATTTTTCTTGAGTAAGTGCATACATTTAGTGGCGACACATATTTGATGTTCAGAACAACATTAAGTGTCCGTCTCATGGAGCTTATATGAAACAGGTTTAGCACCACTGTGGCGCTCCATTCTAATAAAACCTTGATATGTGTACGTTTTTTAACACGATATTGTTTTAGTACATTAAGAAAGTATGTAACAATAAACTTGTTTCATATAAATTGTTCTCACCATCTCTCTTTTCTTTTTTCAAAGTAGTAGTCAAGATTCAAAGTCAAAGTCTTGTAAAATTTTTGATAGTTGAGTATATTTTAAAATACATATAATTGTTTAAGTGAATTAAGACGTTATATAACCGTAGATCCGTTTTATATAAGTTTCTCTCCCTCTTTTCATTTTCAAATTATACTCGAGATCCAGAGTCAAAGTCTTGTACGATTGTCGACAGTTTGAGTTTGGACCGAAATAAAAGTCGGTCAAACAGGAGTCGTTGTTATTCATTTAATACGCTTATTCATTTAATACGCATAAAAGCAAGTTAGATTGGAGAACCAGAAAATTAAAATAAAAAAAAAGAAAAAGAAAAGAGGTTTGGGAGATTAGATTTGGATACAACAAATCGCTCCTTAGCATTTCTCGAAAACAAAAAAAAAAAATGTTATTTCATCAAATGCATTGTTATAATACAGGGAAGACATAAATTAACCACATCAAATAAAAGAACGACATATAAACTTATAATTTAACATGACGGATTTATCATTGAAATTTTGAGCATACCACACCAAACCTTAAGGGGCTAAGCATCTGCTTGCCTTCGGACTCATACACATATCAAAGTGCCCTTCAAGCCCCTGATATCCCTTTCCTGCCACCGTGCCTTTCTTGGCTCAATGAGGCCGCAGAGGTCAACTATTCAAAGTCTTTATTGAGTGCCCTGCTTTATGGGGCATACACTTGCCAAAGCCCTACCACCAGGGACTTCTCTTATTTTCTGACTTAGGCATTAGAGGCCCTTTGGTTGACAAGCTTTCCTATTTTCTTATGTGTTTGTCAATTAGGCTAACAATGTTACTTGTTATATATGTAATTTTGTCAACTACCCTTAGACGAAATTTGCATCCACAATATACATATTGAGTCATGTGGCGAAAGGGGCAGAATTTGAAAAATTGTGATGCTAGGGACATTAAATTTTGTAAATCATATATAAACCCTCATACTCTATTAAATAAATGATTCATATATGGTCTACAAAATATAATCTCTAAGACCATCTCCAACCAATCAAGTATGAGGGTCATAGAGCAAAAAATAACCCGAAATGACACAAAAACCGTCTCCAATCGACGGTTAGGCCAAAGGGCTTGTGGGCCCCACTAGGCCACAAAAGGAGAAAATGGCCAACCGGCTGGCCCAACCCTGTTAAACCCCACCCTAAATAAATTGTATTTTCATTTATTAGAATTATGAATTTTCATTTTTACCCCTCACTTTCCACCCAATCCGGATCTACTTTTTAGATTTTCCCCTTCCTCTAATTGCCACGTGGCAGGCCTTAACCCACACCTATCTTATTCTCTCTCTTCTCCCCAAACTCTCTCTTTTAGCTCACTCATTCTCTCTCATTTTCACTGTCCCTCTCGGACCCTCTTCTCTCCCCTTCTCGATCGACACCCATGCACACCCAAAGAGACACCCCGATGAACCCCTGTGACTCTCGAGCTAAGTCTGGCCACACCTTTGGCCCTTTTCACAACAGATCTCAGGTACCAATCTCTCTCTTTCACCGTTTTGGTACCTATATCGTAGAGTAGGGTGGTGTTTTGGTTTTAACCGGAGCACAAGAGGCTCCGACCTTCGTTCCTCAGTGAGAAACCATTCAACAACCCAAACCCAATGAACCCAGGCCCTTTGGGCCGTGTAAAACTCGGGCCTTAGGCCCATTAAACCTAAACCCAAACCATTTAATTAATTTTTTTTTTTTTTTTTTTTGAAACCTAATGACCCTTGGCCCGGGCTTTCAAGCCCAAGCTCATTAGAAACCCTTAACCCAATTAACCCTAGGCCGGACCCTTGGACCCTAGGCCTTTGGCCTGCTGGTGCCGGTGTGTGGCAGCCGGAACCGCCACCTTGTGATGACGCGTGGGGCGGCTGTGGGGGGTACCCGAGGTTCACCCTAATGTTTTTTGACGTCCTGAATCCGTTTATGACGTCCATTTTTCAAAATTGAATCATTTGAGTATAGTTTTATTAATTGGACCCTTTATGTGCTTAGGTGTAATTATTAGCGGCGTTTCCGTCCTGCCTATTTCGTACGGCTCTTCAACAAAGGAATATTTGTGAGTGGACCCATTCTAAAATGCATGTTTTAATAGTAAAAATGCATACATGAAAAGCATGATTTAATAATTACATTTTATGAGTCAATAAGATTTACACCTTATGATTATCATGCTTACTGAGAATATTTTGGAATACCATATTTTATCGAACTTATATTCTTTGTAGTATATAGATGGATGACTATATACTATTTATGACCATGTTTTTACACACTCTTTGTAGTATATATGATGGATGACTATATACTACGAAGTGGTTTTGAGACATATGTATTTATGTTGGAAAGACTATGTTCAATGTTTTGTGCTTATCTAGTGGTCACTGTTCTGCCAACGGGTGAAGATACTTATATTGCCTTCGGGCGGGCGTGTGTAGAGCACTATTCTGTACGTATGGACGACGATACTTATATTGCCTTCGAGCGGGCATGTGTAGGGCCCTGTTCTATGTGTATGGGCAATACTGATACCACTAGTTAGCACATTATATACGAGATATGTTTTATGAAAGGTCTTATGGCATGTTAGGGTTTTCGACAAAATATGTCACCTATTATGCTATTAGTTTTCATAAAACTTTGGGGGTTAATATGTTAATAACTGTTTCAGTATTTTATATATATATCAACTTGGTCCACTCATGTTTGTTTTGCGCCCCCTCAGGACATAGGAACAAGGCTTACGATCAGCACTATGAGGCTTTCCCCTACCGGTGATATTGTGTCATCATCTTTGCTTTGACATCATTGTAATAGCACCTTCCGTTGTATTTTGAATTAGATGTATGCTCTGAAAATGTCATGCACTATCACTGTTTTTATCATTGTTGGCAATTGAATATTAGTATATTATTTTATGTAGTTCGAACGAAATTTATACGCATGTTTTACATGTTCTCAACATATGCATTCATTAATGGCTTGCGTCACCCTCGAGTGTCGGTCAGCACGTGGCCATCCCAATGTCTGGGGGACATTGGGATCGGGTTTTGTCAAACCCAACCAGCCAGCCAACCTCAGGGCGGTCCAGCAGTTTGAATCCAACGGCTACTTGCTGACGTCAACCAGTTGTTATATTTGATTTTTTTTTTTTTACAACTTTTTTTTTTTAACAAAATTAAATTTTTTTTTTTAAATTCTATTTTTTTTTCCTATAACTACCTAAGCCATTAAACAACATTAAATAACATTAAACAACATTTAGTAATTTTAAACAACATAAAAAAACATTTAACAACATGGAACTTAAACAACATTAAAAAAAACATTTAACAACATAAAACTTAAACGCCTACTCTATACTTCTTTTGGCCCAAAGATGTGTAACAAGATCCTATTGTAGGTACTTGTTTGTGGGGCAGGAACGTATCATCCTATGGCGCCTCATGTACTTATTTAAAAAGATATTACCAGTTCTTAGATTTAAAGACAAATTAGGCCCATCATATATTTTTGCATGAGCCCTTCTTGACTTATTTGGATCCTGTTGGTCGTCATCAGACTCTCCATCAATATACCCATCTGGCTTATCCACCATAATCATGTTATGTAATATGATGCAAGATATCATGATGAAGTCCAAATTTTCTCGACTCCACCCTCTTGCTAGTTCCTTGATGATCTTCTACCGTGCTTGTAAAATACCGAAAGCTTTCTCAACATCTTTCCGGTATGCCTCTTGGTGTAAGGTAAACCACTTTTCGACGTCATTCATAGGGTTTGCAATTGCTTGGACAAGTGTCATCCACTTTGGGTAGATGTCATCTGCCATGTAATACCCCATGTTGTATTGACGCCTGTTGACGTAGTAGTCAAGTTGAGGTGATTTACCCTCCGTCAAGTTATTGAAGATGGGTGAATGACCAAGAACTGTAATATCATTTTGGGATCCTGGGACTCCAAAGAAAGCATGCCAGATCCATGTGTCAAATTATGCAACCACCTCTAACACAATTGTTGGCTTTCTCGATCTTCCGCTAAAGCCTCCTTGCTTGTCGGTGGGACAGTTCTTCCACTGCCAATGCATGCAATCTAATGACCCTATCATGCCCGGAAAGCCACAATCTTCAGCTTTACGAAGGAACCGATCTAGATCTGCTTGATTTGGTTAATGGAGGTACTCCTCTTTGTAAAGCTGAACAAGTGTTTGATAGAATTCAGCAAGAGTATCAAGGTATGTAGACTCAGACATACCATATGTATCATCCATCGCATCAGTTGGGAAGGCATATGCCAGCATACAGAGTGCAATAGTAACCTTCTGATGAGGTGAGAAACTAGGGTGGCCTTCTCTGTCCAATTTTTGTTGAAAGTATGGATTGTCATGTTAGACATCGTGAAGTACATGCTTGAAGACAGAACGCCTCATCTGGAAGCGACTTTGAAATCCTCTTCATTGTACATCGAGTTAGGGTTAAAGTAGTTGTTCATCAAATTCTGATGCGCCATCTCTCTATTTCGTGGCTTGTAACCATGACTAGTAATAGAACCACCTCATTAAGGTTGTTCTTTAGTTGCCTGACAAGCTATGACCCCAGCCGTGGCTACCATATATGATGTATTGTGCCATACTTTATCTTCTTCATCGGATTCCTCATCTTCTTGCCTCATTTGCACCCATTTATCTTCTAATTCGAAATTGGAAGAAGACCCCTAGTTGGAACCCGAAGAGGATCCAAAGTTGGAATTCATTGCAAACTTGAATTGAAAGAGATATTGGAGAGGGCAAAGCTAAATGTGTGTGAATTATAGGCCAATATCCACCATATTTATGGACATTGGAAGCTGAAGATAAAGAAATGTCACGCAGATAAAAATCCTATCAAAAATTCCCACAACCAATTACATCTTGACATGTGGCACTCAAAATCCTATCTGAAAAATTATTGAGATTCCTTATCGACAAAAAATTTGTAAAAATCTGCAAAGTTACTCACACATCGACACATGACACTCGAAATCCAAGATGTAAAATTATTGAGATTCCTTATCGATAAGAAATCTGCAAAGTTAGTCACATATCGACACTTGACACTCAAAATCCGAGACATAAAATTATTGAGATTCCATCTTGAAAAATTATTGACAATCCATAACGTAAAATTATTGAGGTAGTTTAATTTAAGTAACCATATTAATTCAATTAAAATAATAAATTATGTTTGGCCCTATCATCCTTTGGCCTCCTCAGTTGAAGATGATATTTTTGTCGCATTGCTATATTTAGCTTATGACCCTCTGGCCCCTCAGTTGGATATGGTAAGAAAAATGGTCTGACATTGTTTATTAAAATATTAATTGTTTGAAAGACTACAGGGACAAAGAAAACTCTCTAATCCTCGTTGAGTTGAAGATGACCTATTGCTTTTCTTTAAGAAACCTGTGAGTAAAAGAAGGTGGGAGGCTTGCCACGTGGTCCGTTAGAACACCTAGATCGTGGTGAAGTAAATTGGTGGGCATGTGAAGAAACCTCTCCTTGGAGAATTCCCAGCTTAATCGATCAATGGGGACAAATTAAAATTGTGGTCCCTCTGAGAAATTAAATTGGGTACTTTCTCCACACATGGGAGTTGTGAACGTGGAATGACGGAGGAGACCCGTATGACCTTTTTCTTAACATGCGACGACAATAATATTACGTTTGAGATTATATGCTTTGCGTGGTGGCCTTTCTCAAAATCAGATTTTTTTTTTTTTTTTTTTAATGTGATATCCACGTATTTTATTTTACTTTTTATATATTTTTTATTAATTTTTATCTGTTGATTTTCTTCAATTTATCCGATCAGACGGCTGAACATTAGAAGGGTGTATGAAAAGTAAAATGAGGTATGTGAATATTACACCTCTTTCTTTTTCATCTTTTGTGGCTAAGCTCATTTATTTTCTTTTAGTGTAGATAATATCATTTGTTAAAAAAAAAAAAAACTATTAACTCACACATCAAAATATATAATAAAATGAAAAAGTTGCATGTACTATTTTTGGATGGTGTTATTCCACACTTATTTTTATCTCTTACACATCTTTGTTAAATTTTTTCATTTGATCTGACTATCAAAATTGAGAGAGATACTTGAAAATAAAATTGGTATGTAGATAACAATATCCTTATTTTTAAGTTACTGTTAAACAATTTAATCTGCTAACGGTACAAAAAAAAAGTAATTATTGAATAATGATTTGAAATTTTCCAGCTGTTGAAAGAAATTCGGTCACAATGACGGTGACCAGCGACAATTTTTTGCATTTACACCGGTGGCATGTCGATCATGTGGACTAGAACAAAAATATAAACGTTCACATACGTCTATGCTCACAATTTGTGGCTTATTCAAATAGAATGTGAAAGGATTGATAGTTTTCTTATATATATTTTTTTTTTAAATTAATATTTAATCTGAATTTGTCTGAACTACCATTGTTTAGTAGTACTATTCTTCATTTATAAGTGAGAAAAAATTCGATGGATGAATTTCATTTTCTTTTTAATAAGAGGATATATTTACATTAAGGTGTTTAGGAGGAATTTAAGCTCATCCACGCTATGGATCAATCATAATAAATTTGTATGAGCTCGTTATCTACGAAATTCAAGCTTAAAGCATCTCACTTTTGAATGATATGAAATATTAGTAATATGTAATAGTAAATTAGTAATATTTGACGATTATTTTTAGTTAATTTGTCAAATTTTCAAAAGATTGTTATTAGCACTCTAAAATTCTCAATTTATACTCCAAATTTTCTAAATTTAGAAAGAAAATACACTTAGGAGGAGTGCAAAATAAAATTTTTGGAATGTTAATAGTAGTTTTCTTTTTAATTTTTTTTTAGTCAATCGAACCACAAGAAAATAGAGAAAAATGTGAAAAGGGCACATAAATGTTTCTTTGGTCACATGATGATTGAAGAATATGATCACTCTCCATTAAATAATTAGATTTTGGGAGAGACGTGATTCAGTGAGAATCGAACATATACTAAGATTTATAAACATTACTATTTTCACTGTTTAGTGAAAAATAAAAATACCTCAGCAAGTCTTTTTTCACCTCAAAAAAAAAAAAAAAAGATTGTTATAATAAAACTACCAATTAATCTTTAATTTTTAAAAATAATCATAACAACTTACTGTTACTGTTATACTCTCCACGCGCACTCTCCGTCGAATTTGATGTCAAATCTAGAAGGGAAGAGATTTTTCACTGTGGCCGATACACGGGATGATATCACGTGTCACTATACAAATGATGAGATATATGTGCTAAAAAATTAAAAGCTTTAAAAATAAAATTTTCCATCATCCCTATTAAAACATATAATATATTATTTATGTTTATGTTACAATTAAAAATTTCCCTTCGAAGTGACCATGTACAATCACCGAGAAAATGAAACTTGTTTTAGGTCAAGAGAAAAAGAAGGGGCGTAGAAATCATTTCAAATAGAAAGTAAGGCCTTTGAAATTTAAATGGCATGAAACAAGGAGCACGCGATGCGATACACGTATAGACCCATTCATTGCACCGACTACCGATTGCGCCCACTGTCCTCTCTCTCTCTCTCTACTCTCTACTTTACCTTGATGAGAGATAAAGTCCATTATCTTTTGTTGGGAGTTTGAGTTCTTCACTTGGTGCCATCATCCCTTCCCACTACGCCACTTAATCCCCTCCCTTATATATATTAATCCTACAAAATCCCAAATCCCATCCCTCACCAACCCACTTCCTGCTTCTGTTGCTTGTTACATTCTTCAGTTTTCACAATACCACAAGAAAAAAATGGGAGCAGCAGCGAGGGTTTGGATGAGCACTCTGGTGGTGGTGATGGCGGTGCTGGTGTTTGGACTTGGGGACTGCGCGGCGCCGGCTCCTTCGGTGGACTGCTCGAGCCTGATCTTGAACATGGCGGACTGCTTGTCGTTTGTGTCGAATGGGAGCACGGAAACGAAGCCGGCAGGGACTTGCTGCAGTGGCCTCAAGACTGTGCTCAAAGCCGACGCTTCCTGCCTCTGTGAGGCCTTCAAGAGCAGTGCTCAGCTCGGCGTCGTTTTGAACATCACCAAGGCCACCTCCCTCCCCGCCGCTTGCAAAGTCTCCGCTCCTTCTGCCGCCAGCTGTGCATGTCTGTCTTCCTTCTCTCTTCTCTTTTTATCTATTTTTATTTTTTTTTATAGATTTTTTGGGATTTAAGATTGACGAGTAAACCTTTTTTTAACATTTGTTTTGTTGTTTTTTTCAGCATCTATCAGTCCTGCTGGTGCTCCTGGTATGTTCCTGTTATTATCTTAATGCTGCTCTGCTATTTGTTTAATTATTTGTTTGTTGTTTAATTATTTTATTAATTATACCAAAATCTGGACAGCACTCAAGAATATTTAAAGTATTTAGTTTATATTATATTTAATTATTTATTAATTTGGCTGATTTGTTTTGGGGCATTTTTCCTCGACGGATTCTTTTTGAGGATTTCTAGATCCTTTATGAACGAATTGGGCGTTCAGAAATCATTGTAAACTTTTTATTTAAAATTGAATATAAATCGTACCTGACGAAGGATCCTCATTCTTTTTCTTCTGGACTTTGCTTGATCCATACACCATAGGATACTGTTTAGAATTAAACGCGTGTGTTAATCTTGAATAATAATTTAATGAAGGAAAGCAATTTCTGCACATGGTTCTTTATTTCTGTCTCTTTTATTGCAAGGAGATCAATGGTGTGCGAAAATTACTTTACTTCGATTAATTCATATTACTGCAAACTCCGAAGTGTCCAAATTCACTGTGTATTATACGAGTGCGTATACTTGTTTTGATTTCAACTTTTGGTGGATTTGTCCTTTGAGATTAATGAATTGTATGCATATAGGTGGAGCAACTACCTCGCCGGCACCTTCTCCAACTTCAGGTTCTGACATTGGTGGTGCACCAGCGTCGTCGACTGCTGGAGGGAATGAGCAAACAACACCTGCTGCATCTCCTCAGGGAAGCTCAGGTTCTTTTATGCTCGCTAGTTCGGTTGGATCCCTACTTGTTGGTCTTGTAATTGCATCATTCCCTTGTTTCTGAGAGCCGAGTTTGGTGGTGCCATTTTTGTGAGTAGAGAGGGATGATGTGATATATGGCACTTGTGATGTTTATTTTACCATTGGGGTTAGTTCATTCTGAGGGGTGACTAAGCTAGGTTTTAACATTGTTTTCGGGGTTACTCGAAACCTGTTTCGATCGCTTAGTTGGTTGGACGACGTTTTCCTAATGTATTAATCTCTATCCTGTTTCAGTATTTATGTACATTTGTGCTCTTACCTATTGAATTTGACGTTTGAACGAAACATTTCTCGTGTTGTTGGGCTGCATTTTGCGCAGACACGGCATTAGGAGAGGGCAACCTAGGGTGCAGGGTAAATGTAAGATGCATGATGTTGTAGATGTTGAGAATCATTAGGTTGTGGTTCCACCTGACAACCGTGTCCCAGTTTCAATCTTCTTAAGAAGACAGCTTTTAGCAAGTCAGCCTCTTATCATTCTGTTTGCAATGCCCCCGCCCAAGCAGGGTGGGAGAGTAAATGTAAGATGCATGATGTAGTATGCATTTTAGAGAGGAGAACCAAAATGACACATCCCGACTTGGAAATTGAATTATCCTGGTCGACATTAAGAAGGTGACGAAGTTATAAAGTGTAGTGATGTGGAAAAATATAGATAAATTAAAATTCTAGAAGTGACTAAATACAAGAGTGTGTGAGCGGGATTGAGCATAGTAGAGTACAATAAAAATTATACTATTAAAAATAAAGATAAATTACATTTTCATACCTTAAATTAAAAAAAAAAAAAAAAACTGAAGTTAACTTTTGCCAGAAATCCTGAAAAACAGTCTAAATCCTGAAAAACAAGGGTGAGTCGGTGGAAGAGTAAATGTAAGATGTATGATGATGCTGTACAAGAGGTGATGCAGGAGTACAACTGATAGTGCCATGCTTTTTAGAGGGGAGGAGAAAGGAGGCCCCGAGTACAACCGTCCGCTAACGAGGGTACCAGCGTATTGTTGGTAGTTGCTGGTAGTTGTGTTTGTTGATTGTTTTATAATTTTCGTACTTACGAGTAATGGGATTTACGGTTCATCCGGATTTAAATTGTGGGGATTCTTAAAATCTTTACATTTTAACTGTTTATCGTATATTGTGCGCTCTAAAATTATTTAAAATTTTTATTTAAAATTAAATACAAATAGTACTTAACAAAAATTGGTCGCATGATACATGAAAAACGGCAAGAATGTGAGGATTCTTAGGATCTCCACAAAGAGAATCCGAAGATGATCCTCATCCCGAGATATTAAGGGTTCTAGCTTAGCTAGTAATGTTGTAGCATTGGAAAGATTTAGTTTATGTAAATTGCATTTACTGTAAGGTAATAATTAAATGCCCCTCGTGGAAGGGTAATACTAAGAGGTCAAAATTTCAAACCACATTTGTAAACGAAATGATGTGGTGGTTGATGATTAGATTATTACTTAAATATTGATTAACATGCTTATTTCTTAGTGGTTTGTAAATTTGGTTTAAAAATTGGGTAATGTTAGAAAGACTAAATTTGTAGACAAAATTTGCAAATTAAATGATGTGTGTGGAGCAAAAAATAATCAAGAAAATTATGAAGGTGACACGTGGATTTTTGGGTTAAAATGACAAAATTACCCTAAAGGCACATCGGGATTCTCACGCGCATGCAACATACAATAACAACTCAATCAAGAAATAGTCAAAGGTGATCAAATGATATTTATTCAAATCTCTCTCATCACTCTTCATCAACTCCTTATTCAAAAGTTAACTTCCAAATTTCCTATTTAATTTAGGATTAATTACCATGTTAATTGCAAGATATTATTTCACATAATATCTTGTAATTATTCTCACAATTTCACCATATATGGCCCGCCACTATTCTCCAAATAGGGCCGGCCACTCCCCTATAAATAGCCATATTCTCCCACTAAAAAACTAAGTCATTTGCTACTCACAAACTTCTAAACACATTCTTTTCAGAATTCTAATTTTGATATCGGAGATTCTTTAGCCAAAGCCCCCCATTCATCATGGGCGCGTAAGGTTTTTGGCCCTAATCTTATATGTTATTATTTTGCAGGTGCATTTTCGTCAAAGGAGAAGACGACGAAAATTTGCATCCACAATGTGTCCCTAATAGAAATGAGCATGTTTATCAATTAAGTAATAATCTAATCATCAATTTACATGTCATTTAGTTTACACAATTTTATCTAAAATTTTAGTCTCTTTGACATTATTCTTAATATTTGGTCTTCCTAACATTATCCCTCCCGGAATGAATGTGTTAAAGTGCCCTATGATATTGTGCATCCAAATAACATTAGTTAACAAATTAATCGGAAGTGATTTTTACACACGCATTTTAGCATTGACGGTGGCAAAGATAGTGTGAATACCAAAGCCTCAAAGCTGGCGACTAGATTCTAAAGTAGTAAAAAAGTAGAGGATGACTGAATAAGGATATATGTTGTGCAGAAAGGGTGGGGAGGGAGGGGCAGTGGTAGGTTTTGAAAGGGGGAGGAGGGGTCTGCCGGTTGGTGCGGAAAAGAGGGGCTGCATTCTAGCAGAAATTTTATTGGATGACAGATACTTTATAAACACTAACTCTAAACTAGGCCACTGGTGGAGCCACTATGGGCCTAGAGTCAAATTTGGTCTCGAGTTTCTTTTGTCAAAAGAAACTGATTCGAGAAGGGCGACAAAAGTGAGAGAGGAGCTCAATCTGATAATGAAGGAAGAGGATATTTGTAGTTTGGACATGGCCGGGCCTGTAACAGTCTAACGATCACTACTAATCAATATCAATATCATTATTTTATTTAAAAGTAAACTTTCATTGCGGAGATTTCATAAGCGGTATAATAGGTCACTACTAATCAATATAGATATTATATATGTTGTTTGTAACTTAACCACTTGTACATCGTAAACACTCAAAATTGGGAGGTCAACAGACCAGTATAGTCAACCATTGGGGGTTTTAGGGACCAAACTGATATGAAAACAACAAAATTTAAGTGGTTCACCCGTAAGAATGAGTTGTGTCCACTGGAGTAATCTGATATATATTTACTGCGAATTACAATAACTCTCAACACAAAGTAATCCAATTCTATCCTTGTGGATCTGAACCTTTCTAAAGAGCACTCGTCTCCTTTATACAAGCTCAGTGAACACAAAAAGTCTTGGGCCAAGTCTCTCACCACTCCATTGGTAAATGGGTTGTGCAAGTAGACTTGGTATAGATGCTACTTCTCCATTGCCCAACCGACACATGGATGAGAAGTGACATCCACGCAGGGCTACTTGCTTGGTTTCTCTCGTTGACACCCTCGAGTGCATTGCTCATTCATGGGTGGTTAGAAAACACTTAAATCGAGCACTGTGTGTGATAGCATCTGTATCATTTTATAGACTTCCTTGTTTAAGGTTGACAAGTGGTTTGGAGTTGATGTTTTGACATACCTATCCTTGAAGCACCGTACCAGAAAGTTGCCAAGTCTGCTAACTGGATTGAGCAGTCAAAAAGTACCTTAAGTCCAGTGCTCGTTCTGCTAACTGGATTGAGCAGTCAAAAAGTACTTTAAGTTCAGTGCTAGTTCCTTCTAGTTGGTAGACAATCTGTGATAATTAGCGGTCATAGGTAATGCTCGTCATTTACCATTGAGATAGCACTCTGTCTGCTAAATCTTTTGGGCTGGCCTGTGGGCCTAGTATCTCACTTATCTAACACTTGTGGGCCTTCTCCTAAGGCCCCTCTTTGAGGATTAACAACTATACATTACCTATAGGCTTAATTGGGTTATTGGTTTCCGTGGTGAATGAGTAGTTGAAAGATAACCTCGGTAAACAAATTAGAATTTAAGTTCATGTTGTGAAGTCAATTAGGATTTAGGCCCAAAATTGAAAGTTTCGTCAACTTTCCGTTAATTGTTAGCACATAAAGGCTCATATGTGAGACTAAAATAATAAAGTTATCCTCACATGTAACTCCACTTGCCAACAATTAGCGGAGAGTTTCGTTTTAGCCTAATATATGTGGTTCACGTGCTAATAATTAACGAAAAGTTGACGGAATTTTCAATTTTGGGTTAATCCTAATAGACTTAACCACAACGGTTTAAATCCTAATTTTTTTTTTTTTTTTTTACCACAAGGGCTATCTTCAAACTACTTTATCACCATAAAGACTAATAATCCAATTAGGCATTATTTATAAGAGGAGTGGAACCGGCAACTTCTTTGGGGGATTTATTCTAAATCAAAATTTACAATATTAGGAGATTTATCAAAAATTTTTATTTACAATATTAAGAATATATCAATCATTTTTATCCTAATTAACAATAGATTAAAGATATTTGTCTCAGTACTGCATCGTTAATTAGCTCATATAAAGTCCCTTTATTCTCCGGCGTTAGATATGCATCCTCAACGACTAGTTTAGCAGACTCATCGGCTACCTGATTCCCCAGTTAGAAGTTGTGAAAGAAAAGGAAAGGACATCAACATATTACCACAGTAAAACATCGATATCATCAATAATAGAAGTCGGTTATGCGCGAGAAAGGATCCTTGCCGGATCTTTTTATAGGGATTCTAGAAATTTCGTGATCGTGATTGTTCATTGTACATCGTGTGATCAATTTTCGTTAAGTACTATTTATATTTAATTTTAAAATTTAAAATTTGAAATAATTTATAATCACGCACAATGTATGATGAACATCACAATCACAACATCCCAAAGATCGTTCAGACAAGAATCCGGCAAGGATTCTTTTCCATGCGCGAGGACTTTAGAAAACCAAAAAATCCCCCTCAAAGTACTCCTTTTTCTTTTTTCGTAGAAACCAAAGCGGCTTCCGCTGTATTCTGCTTTCGGCCGAGCGATTCTTTTTGGTCAGTACAGTAGACCATGGAATTTTTCTTATTAAAATTAGGAGAAATATTTATAGGGAACGCTTTTACCGTTCCGTAACATTCTTTATCCACTAATATATTGTTAAATACAAGGTTTTTTTTTTTCATATGATAACGTATTATTAATCGAAAGATCACGCGACAGTAAATCTATTTCATATAAGTTACTTTTCAATCGGTATAACAACTTGTTATCAAATCTTTTTAATCCACATGGTTCACCACCAATATCATCGATATTGTCCCAACTTAACAGCATATAAATAGGTGATTACAAAAGTACTTGGTGATGTTAGAAGTGGACGTCTCACATATAAACTGTATATTATTTTGCTATATTTTCAATATGAAACTCTATTCTTTAACACTTATATATTACGAATACACCATGTCATGATGACATTCTAATAATATGAGAGTACAGAAAAATAAACTCACACATATTTTTTATATTACAATACGGAACTCTACCATAGTGGTGTATTCATGAATACAAATCCTTCTCCAAATGCAGAAAACATTGTGCAAGACAAGACGACAGTTTATGATTCAACGCTGACCAAGTACACTAATTTATATCATCATCATAATCTCAACGCTAACAAAGTGGCTCGATGGTTATTATGATGAAAACGCGTTGTGTTTAGAATTCACCGCCGCCTAGTAATAATTTATTACCTTCTTTCCCTAACCTTGTCTTTCTTTCACACCTTCCTTAACCCTTTCTTAGTGGTTGGATTATGATATATAATTAAATATTATACAAGGATCGGATATGTTCCTTGTATATATTAGCCTCAGTCCGCATAACTCTTTCCCATGCATTTTGCAGAACATTCACATAGCCATGAACACCTCTCTGCTGACTTCTTCAAGCTGCATAAACCCTAGTACCAGTGCTGCAGCTGCTAAACCTAAACCTTCTTTTCTAAATTGTCATGCACGCAAAGCCACTAAAATTACATGCAGATCCACGGATAGTTACGAGAGCGGTAGTGCTACTCGTTCCAATTTCTACAAGCTACTTAGTTTGAGTCCGAATACTAACACGAGCAAAGACGAGATCAAGCGAGCTTATAGAAGCATGGCGCTTCGCTATCATCCAGATGTATGTCATGATCAACAGAATTCTAATATTTTCACCGAGCGATTTGTGCAACTGAACGAGGCTTACAAGACGCTATCGGATCCTCTGTTGCGCGATGAATATGATTACGAGTTGGGTTTGAAAGATTATTGTAACAATAGTTGTAGTAGGAGGACCACCTTCACCTACAGTATGGATAATTCTGTCAGAAATAATCAAGGTGCACAAAACAGATGGAGTCAACAAATTCTTGAGTTGAAGAGAAGGTCACAAAAGGAAGGGTCATGGGCCAGCAGAATGAGGAGAGCTCACGATATATCAAACCATTGACTAGTTACTCTATCTCCTCATTTCATAATTTCATTCATTCACTTATTTCCTTTTTAATAAATTCTTGGACCAATTCTGTACTTGCTTAATATTCTTGATCAAATTGAGCCTGTAAAATTATGGGGCCGATCTACTTCTTTACGAATTTATTTTTTTCTTATTTTTTCTTATTTTATATTGTTAATATTCTTTAGATTTACAATTCAATGTAAAATGTATTGAGTGAGTTGGCTTTACATAACATCAAATTTAGAACACAGTTTTACACAAGATTTGACAAAAGTTTTAAGCCATTAGATTATCTATTATTAATGGTTAAGATTTAACCTTATAAGACAATTAATTTGATTTTTTTTTAATAAAAACATACATTAGAAATAAAAATATGAAACATTTTTTTAATTTTGACTCTGATTCTCTCTCCCAATCCCATTAACTTTCCATTTCTTTCTTTTCTTTTGCTTTCCCATGAGCAACCAGCAATTTTGGTCATTTGGGATTTGGTTGCCTGATCAATTAGTCACATTAGGCTGCCATTTTGAAAATACGTTCTTGTAGCTTCCTATTCTGTTTGTTTGCGTCTTCTTTTAACATCTCCAAAATTTCCCGAATCCAGCTCTTGTATCTGGTAAGATAATTAAATGGGCTCATTCATGAATCTTAAGACCGCGTCTTCTGAATTCTGGAAAATCGTATGGGATTTGTATTCCATTGAGGCGTTTTTGGGGTAGTGAATTCTGCATTTGATAGGAATGTCATTTAATCGCGTAATCAAAATGGCATCACTCAAATCTCGTGTTCTGTTGTTTATAGTTGCGAACTCATCTAGCAACCTTACTGGAACCCAAACATGCCACAACCATTTGAACCTTCTCATCCCTTGCTTCCTTGTGTTGGCATGAACTCCAGTAACCTTACTGGAAAAGATCTTCCAGGCTCATCTACTGCAAAAGAAACTGCATAGTTGTTCCATCTCTGAAAATCCAATACGAAGGAGTGCCTACGTGGGGATGCTCTTCCTTGGCCTGCAATGGTGAACAAAAACTGGAGAAGGAGAGCCATCGAGAGTTTTCTTACTTGATTAACTTTTGAAATTTGCACCATACAAGGCTTGATTGATTATTGTGCATTTAATTGTTATTTTGTATATAAGTTAAAAAAAAAAAGTATTAATAATTAATTAGTTATCAGACTAAATCTTAACCATTAATAGTAAGATAATCATATTCTAATGGTTTAAAACTTGTGTCAAATATTGTGTAAAAAATATGGTGTCACGGATCCGTCCCACACACACGTAAAAGAATGTGCATTGTGCCTTATAAGTAGTCACGATTTCTCGTAAAAAAATAAGAATCTCTTTTCCTTAGCTCTTCACGCACATCCCCAACCCCTAGACACATATGGTAGACTATATCGAAGATCGGCTCGACAAGCACAAATACGACTACAAACTCCACTTGGCACAGATCTGGGCTCCGTGCTACGACTTAGGCCCATGACCTGCAATTTCCAAGAGAACAACATCCAGACTGCAGCACATTGCTATTCAATAATTTATGGTTTTTAAGCCAAATTCCTTTGTAACTTATGTTAAATTCAAATTTTAAAGTTTTGAGGATTTTCACGATTTTGTTATCTTCATATTGTTTTTCCTATCATAATTTCTAGCACTATAAAATCATCTTTATGCGGTGTTAGATTGTTATCTTTTAGATCATTCAATTATTTGACATACTCGTGAGCGTGGACCGAAAGAAGTCATAATTTCTAATTTTATCTGTAGATGTTGATGTCTTGAGTCTCCAATTAGTACTAAACAAGTAAGAAAAGTGAAGAGGAATCATAGTATCAGAACTGATCTTTTGCCAGACGTCTGTTGAGAATCAATGTCAATTGTAGGTGAAGTAGGTGGATGTTGTAGGTGAAGTAAGTGTGTGAGGTTGGTGAAGTAAGTGTGTGAGGTTGGTGAAGTAAGTGGAGGTTGTAGGTGAAGTAGGTGGATGTTGTAGGTGAAGTAAGTGTGTGGTGTAGCTTTCATTTGGTTTGCTATAAATAGCCAAGTCCTCAAGCATTGTACATCATCCAAGGAAAAACAAAGCCTAGAGCTAAATAAGAAAAGCTTTGCTAATTAGTTTGTTTTGTGAGCTTTCTTTAAGAGTGTG